>NC_132887.1:16686857-16986857 GCF_030463535.1 Salminus brasiliensis | reverse complement strand
GATACCTTGAAATAACTTGAAATGTGATACCATGAACCTTTTCATTTAGCTACTATATCTTTCTCCAAAACACAAGCACAGAACAAAGTGGGCAACAGCTTCCAAAATGTGCTGCAGGGCTGTATTTTTGTTGTTCTGCAATATATTGCAATGTTAAAAAAAAATACAGGAATTCTTCAGACGTCACTGATCCAGCATATCATGATCTTAATAATAAACTCTGTGAAGCTAAGATCAGATTAAAATAAACAATATTGGGTAGATATGTAATGGAAAATGAAAACAGTGTGAATTTTACTTGTATAACAAACAAGCGGTGGCAAGCTGTGCATGACTGAATTCGCCTCATGTGAACACTGTACGTTCTGCGATGTGACTATTGCACAGTCACACACTGCAATGTCGATGCTGTAACGATATCTTGTGCAGCCCAACTTCCATTAGATAAAAGGGCTTGTGAAAGTGCAGACCGAAGTAGTCGGATGATCTGCGTATATACGACTGAGATTTAGCTTGGAGAAACCTCCTGCATGTCAAAAAGGCTTTAACTCATTTAACGCATCGCTCAAGGCATAATGGCAAACAACAACAACAACAAGTTTCTTGTTGCATTTTGTGTGAACTGCCATAATTTCCCGAGAGAGACATGCCTATGATTGGGATGTCTTTTTTAAAACACCATGCTCTCAGGGGACCATGATGAAAGATGATGATAAGGTTTCTAGAACTTAGCGCAGGTCCTTTAGGAAGAGGTGTGCTAACCTTTTCTCTCTCCGGGGAGCGAGCTTTTCTCATTGGTGTTGCTCTCCTGTGAGTCACCCCCCGCAGCTGGCTCAGAGGGGGCCTCTCCATCCTGTTGACAACACCGAAATAAAAGAGATAATACAAGACATTAAAAGACGTAATAAAAAAAGGACAGAAATGATTAAGTAAAGTGCTTCGGGCGGGATGACATTATACCTCTGTGGTTTGCTGAAGTCCTTTGGTATTGCTGTTGTCGTCCATTTTGGTTTGGTTGTCAGCATATATTACTGTTCTGGAAAGATCTGTACTTTGAAGTCTTTAGGAAGGAAAGCAGGGATTTAGGTTTCCTCATTTAAAGTGAAAGTCTGTGAACAGTGGGGTAGTGTCGGATATGTTTATTTAACTCAGCGTCAGCAAATATGCAGTGCTACTGGGAATTTCACACTATATAAGCCCAGAAAGTCACCCTGGTAAATGCCACAAAGTCTGGTACCTGTCCAGCGGGTTGGAATCGCAGTTTTTCGACGCTATTCCGGAGAAAGAGGAAACAGACAGAGAAGACAGTCTGGACTGGAGCTCCGACGTGGCCTCTAGACTCTCCATCTCTAAAATGGCAAAACACGAGTTTCTCACATTAAAGCACAAAGACACCCAAAACACTGCGATCATCTCCTAACTAACTAACTAAGCCTTACCATCATATCAGGAGATGCTCTACTGACAGCGTCTCTGGCAGCCTGAAACAGACGGACACCAAAAATGATGATTTTCTCGTCTCTGGGTAGCTTTCGTTCACAGCCACGGCGGCAGACACGGCGTTACACACAACACACACAGCTACAGCTACAGTAAGAGTGACAGTAACGCACACGACAGCCTTAAATAACCCTCACATCGAAACACTAAGCAGAAATGACTGCGGCCGTGAAGAAACACACACACAACCTCAGATCAACACAGCTAGCAAAAAGACGTTTCCTATGACCGTTAGCTAGCTAGGAGCAACCCCTCAGCGTCAAATCCACACACCGCCACAGACAGCGGTTTTCATGGCCTTTTCCTACAGTCAGTCGATTCGCACACCGGGGGTCGTCGATATTAAGGTAATCACGCCTGCATTACCTCGATTGGTCCTGTGATGCTGTGGAAAGCGTCCGAGCTGCTCGTCACTCTCCGGCTAACTGAAGTGAACCTGGCTGCAGTGTGACGGGCTGGAGGGAGCAGGAGGGCGGGACCAGCGGCTAACTGAACCGCAACGCAAACCATTTACATAATACAAGTCTTACTGAACGCGGGAGAATATTATTATTATTATTATTATTATTATTATTATTATTAGTAGTAGTAGTAGTAGTAGTATTAATACTACTACTACTAATAATAATAATAAGAAGAAGAAGAAGAAAAAGAACAACATAAATAATAATAATAATATTTATTATTATTATTAGTAGTAGTAGTAGTAGTAGTATTAATACTACTACTACTAATAATAATAATAAGAAGAAGAAGAAGAAGAAGAAAAAGAACAACATAAATAATAATAATAATATTTATTATTATTATTAGTAGTAGTAGTAGTATTAATACTACTAATAATAATAAGAAGAAGAAGAAAAAGAACAACATAAACAATAATAATAATAATATTTATTATTATTATTATTAGTAGTAGTAGTAGTAGTAGTATTAATACATCTACTAATAATAATAATAAGAAGAAGAAGAAGAAGAAGAAGAAAAAGAACAACATAAATAATAATAATAATAATATTTATTATTATTATTATTAGTAGTAGTAGTAGTAATAGTAGTAGTATTAATACTACTACTAATAATAAGAAGAAGAAGAAGAAGAAAAAGAACAACATAAATAATAATAATAATATTTATTATTATTATTAGTAGTAGTAGTATTAATACTACTACTACTAATAAGAAGTAGAAAAAGAAAAGTAGAAAAATAACAACATAAATAATAATAATAATAATATCATTTTTATTATTATTATTATTATTATTATTATTATTATTATATTTTCTATGTGTGTTGTTAGCTGTTCTCTGGAAAATTATTTCCTTACTATGAAACTGTTCTTATTAATAATACACCCTTTTTAAACACACTTCAAATTATCAATCTTTTTAAAAAGGTACAATTAAGCAGTTGGTGTAGCGTAGTGGGTAACACCACTTCTCTCCCCACACTATACCAATAAGAGCCTTCAGGCTTCTGTGTAATATGATCCAAATGCCAGGAAAGGATGGATTCAGGCAAGCATTTCACTGCAGGTTTTTTTTCTACATTGTTATATTTATTTTAGAGAACTGCAATGAAAAGTACATGATTAGTCTAACCAAAGTCTAATGCAGTTGACACAAGCACCCAATTCCAGTTTTGGAAACTGACAGTTGCGTGCTACAGTCCTTCTTGCACCCCTAGCAAATGAAACAAGCCACAGTATGACTGCTTTTGACCCTTAAATCAGCACAGAGAAAAAGATAAGGACTAAAGTTCATTTTAAATTTGTTGTGTGTTTTCCAATTTTTCCAAACCAATTATCATCAATTGTTTGGTTTAAATGTACTGGTACTCTCCATGTACCTCCATATAATACACTACCCCAGTACAGGATTTTAAGATATATTTAAAGATGACTTACTTTTTCTTGGTAGGAATATGACCTTGTTTATGGCTCATCCATCTTAATTGGTTTGATAAATTTAGATTGCTTCCCCCCTCCCCTTCCAACTCTCTAACGTGAACCCAGCAGAAGACTGAACGCCAAAAACAACTTTTAATGGAAGTCTTTAGGAAAAACACATTATGTAATCATTTTAAATTGATCTGTTATCTGTAGAATTTCTGTTCCTCGTCATTTCAGCACTCTGGTGTCTAAATTTAAATTTGGTAGGTGTGGTCAGAGTAATTAGGCCACAGTGCTGGTAAATCTCCAGAGAGCTCTGGGACATTATGATGCTAATTAAAGCACAGAAGATCCTAAACAGTTGACAGACTAGCTGCTCCCCAGAGCTTAATTATCATCTATTTCAGGCTGCAGTTTACTTGTGGCTAATAATGATCTAGCTAATGAGACTGTGTTCAACTGTGTTCATTCCAACACAACTTAAACATACTTATTACACAACTGTTGTTGCGTAGAACTGTTAGATTCTCATTTCATTGAACTGAAAATGTTTTATGATACATTGCAGAAATGCAGTCTTCTAAAGCTTTAGATCCAAACAAACAAGAAGACAATGGAGTCTGTTTTGTTTGTACATCAGTCAAGTTGATCCAGGGGAAAGGCCTGCAGGACAATAAATAAATAAATAAATAAATAAATACAAATCATCATCATCACACATATATATATATTTATAAACAATACTGTTTGCCATGTCTTACTGTTTTGATAGACACTCACTCCTCAGAGTTACTAAGTGTAGATGCACAGGATGAGTTCACAAAGCTTAGACAGGTAAGAGTCCCAGTAGAGGGGTTAGTCTGAAACAGCTCATTTAGCAGCTGGATGGCTTGCTTGGACCCCAGTCGTTTAGCAGTGCACATGTTAAGGACACTGTACAGCACAGCAGACACCCAAGTCTGATCCAAAGAGAGACCACCTGACAGACAAAAAACACAAAGACGGAGTCAGAGATATGGCAAGCTTTTTTAGTCTAACATGGCGCCAGCAATACTCATCATAACAAGTCATAACATAATTATAAATATAGATCACTATAAAATATCATTTTAACTCCCTTCTGGCTGGTCTCCCTTTGCACACCATCAGACCCCTGCAACTAAGTTCAGCCATGTCACTCTGCTGCTGTATTCTCTTCACTGCTTTCCTGTAGCTGCTGCCTGCATCAGATTTAAAACCCTGACGCTGGCCTACAAAGTCAAGAATGGACCAGCCCCTCCATACTTGATGGCAATGGTCAAAAGGCATCCAGGCTTTCTTCTGTCCTGGCACCGAAGTGGTGGAACGAACTTCCCATGGGTGTCCGAACAGCAGAGTCGCTCGCTGTCTTCAAATGCAGACTGAAAGGGTATTTTTCAGAGTAAACAGCGAAGCACTTTCATAAGTCGCTCTGGAAAAGAGCGCCTGCCTTAAACGTAAATGTAAATAGTGCTGGAGGACTGATGTCCTGCATGGTTTGATGATTTCCCAGCTCAAACACAACTGCCTCATCTGTTAACTGTCAGGCTTAGATGATGTGTCAGACCTTTGGGCACCATTGTTCTAACATATACTAGTTGAGTGTGATTTCTTTAGAACAGGCTTTTTTACACTGGTCATAAAAGAAAATCAAGAATTGAGGTTGTGGGAATTAAACTCACCACTCATTGAAAGTGGGCATGATGCAGTGAGCACATCTTTGTCCTGTAAAGCTGTTGTCACTTGATTATGACGGAGCCACAGGTCAGCTGAATCACAGGCCTCAAAGTCATACTGAGCTCTGACAACAAAACTGTGGCCAAGGAGTCGTGCAAGCCTGTGAAGAAAAGAGCCTTATAGACATACAGAACTACAGACAACAATTTTAACTGCACATAGTCTAGGGGCAATGTTAAATGAAGATTTTGTTGCTTTTAATAACAATATAGGCTACCAAACTCCTGAGTTAGGATTAGGGCAAATTTCAAACTAGACAAAAGAAGCGTTAAATGAACTGTTTATGACAGCTAATATGTCAGGTAATACCTAGGTAATGGCACAGCAGTGGTGAAACTGTACACGAGGCAGTGTGGAGGCAGGTGAGAGTGAAGCTCTGCACACACTCGAGGTAGATGAGAGGGGAGCACACAGAGGAAGAGCACATCTGCCCAAACTGCCAGTCTGCAGTTGTCAAAGTAACACTCCACACCTCTCTTGGAGAACTCGTCTACAGCACAAGACAAACAGACAGCTTAACCTACAGTAATGAGAAAAAATAGGACATATTTGCCTTTTGCAACATATTAAAACTTTAGACATTTTATATTAATTTGAACTATATTGAGAGATTAAAGCAATGTGTTTAACTAAACACATGTAATGTAGGTCCATGATGACATTTTAGGATTGTTGGAGTCTTCTTCACGCCTCTTGCTGTCTGCTCTTGGGCTGAACTTGCTGGGACGACCTGGTCATGTTGGCAGTTGTTTCACTTATAAATTATTTTGCAGACAGTGGAACGTCTGATTTCTAAGTGTTTTGAAATCTTTTAAAATCCCTTCCCAGACTGACATGCAACCACAACCTCAATTTTGAAGGCTTTGATTTCAATGGTGATCAAGAATCAAAAGCGAACTAATCTAAATGTCTGAGGGTTAACTAAGACAGGCTCCTCCGAAATCATCTAAAGGCATCTGCAGCTGATTTTGCACCTGATTCTAATTTTAGTAATAAATGTGGGGTTGTTCAAAATTTGTACCCACAAGACTGCGTTTATATTATTAAATATTAATTACATTTTACAAATTATTTTCAAAGATCTTTGTTCCGTCTTTCAATATTGTTCAGTTAAAGATGGAATGTCCAATGTTAATATTTTGAAAAATCTTTTTTTTTTTTTCTGAAAAGGTGTTAGAAAAGGTTTCCATGGGGTGTCCTAATTTTTTCACAACAAAAATGTAAACTGTAAATGACAGTTTATTTAATTTAATTTAATTTATAATCAAATGCAGTAATTGTACACTGATAGGTCAAGCTAGGCTGGATACAGAGTAGCCACCATGAAAGAGAGACTTCAGGTCGAAAATAAAGGCGTTAATGTGGAAATTAATTTTTCAGAATCGACATAAAAATTGCTTTACTTTTTTAATTTTTTGATTGAAGAGCTTGAGATTTTTGCTAACTGAAAAAACTTGCAGCTGGTTTAAATACTCACTCAGCGTCTCAGGTCTTTTAGTTGAGATACTGATGTTGGATGGTTTTAATCCAGGCACAGATAGTAACACCTTTGTCAACTGTTTCCCAATGTTCCCTCCTCCAAGAATGCCAACATTCAGGCCTGACCGATGTGATTGTTTAGTAAAATGATTTAATTTCTCCCTGCATAAAAAAGATAAAGCAGTATCAAATGAGCTGTGATGATGGATGTTTTATTAATATAGGATAGAAAGCACTAGCTAATACTCTGACAGCACAGATACCTCACTAAAGTGGCAAGTCGACAGAGGAACCCTGCATGTCCACATCCACAAACAGTCAGCCCCGCCGAGCGACTGCGCAAACACACCAACTCCTTTTCAGGTTCACTGAGTCCGGCCTCAAATCCGAGAGACCGTAAATTCATGGTTAAGTCCATTATTTAACACTAAATTTCACTGCTTTAATTTAATTTATTGAGACAATATTATTCCTGCAAAAACCCTCTATCACATAGCGTTACTGTACCAACACAGGCCGGTTACCAGGGCAACACATGAGGTTGGCTTTTATTGTGAAGTTAGAAAGGCCCGTCTGACAAAATAAAAGTCCGTTCTCTATACAGCGTTTTTCATTCTGCGAGATAGAACTGAAATCAGTTTAACTGTAACCCAAGTAGATGAAAAGAACTGTGCTGTAGCAAGAAGAATTACTTCTTATGTCCCATCAGACATATCTTTCCACTTCTATCATAGTGTCCTTCTTTGGCCAGCTGCAAGATATATATATATATATATATATATATATATATATATATATATATATATATATATATATATATATATATAGTAATAAGTAATACATTTGTTAATGTGAATTAGTTTGATGAATAAGGAAACAGGGAATCCACAGATGTAGATGACTAAACCTACTTTTACACAAGCAGCTAACAGGCAAGCAGTTACATTACATTTAATCATGTTTTACTAAAGGATTCACTGTAAAACTAGAACATACAAAGGAAAGACTATGTTAGAGGTGTCAAATATCTGTGTGTAAAGACAACTGTAGTGTAGTAAAAGTAGTGTCAACTCCTGTGGATTAAGAGAAAGTAGTAAATCATTAGTTTAGTGCTAACAAAACAATGTTCTAGTTCTAATAGAGCTGGTAGCTGGCTATCCATACTGCATAAGAATGGACCCTCTAGCTGATGAAGCAGTGGACACAAAACCAATAATAAAAAAAACAAGCTTAAAAATTGCACACAACACCAGCAGCATAGGGTCAGATCTGTTGGCATGCTGAATGAATATTTTATTCATAACCAGTTTATAAAAATAAAATACAAAACAATTTCAAATGAAAAAACAAAACAACACTGTACAAGGCATTGATATGATACAAATGAAAAATAACACAAATAATTACAGTAATGTACAATGGAGTCTCTCCCTATTTAACATTCCTTCTCTCGTTTTGAGGCTGTACAGAAATGCTTTCAATTCTGCAACACTGTGACCTGGATTCTAAAACAAATAGAAGAGGAAATGAACATCATTAACGTTTAATTGTAAGCAAAATCGTACTCATAAGTTATTACAACAGAGAATTAGACATGGTCACTTGTCAGTAATAGAGGACCTGGCCCCTAAGAACATTCGTTTAACACACTTCGTTTCATTCCAGGTTCAGGGGAGACGATGTGAGGTCAGATGAAATTCAGATGAAACAGACAGCTGATGCAGTGGGAGCAGAAGCTGTGATGTACAGATAAGTATCTTATGCATTAAGATTGAGACTTTTATACAGTAACCAATGCAGACGGTCAGAAGAGAAATAAGGTGGCTGCTAGAAGAGCAGCTTTACCCACAGAAATGTAAAGCACTACAGTATTCTCTACTACAGCAAGTAAAGGGTTTTCACTAATCTTACCTCCTCCTTGGATGGGGCACAATAGTCTCATGCAGTTTTAAAGGATGAGTTACTGTTGTTAAAAGTAATACATTTTCAATTTGATATCATAATTCTAATAAACCAATCACATATTAAGATTACATTGTAATAATAATAACAGAAGTCAACAGATGTGGTAGGGTAGATGGAAGCTCTGATTGGTCTTATTTGCAATTTCCTGTACGCTAAACAAACACACTGTTCCCAAAACAGAAAAAGAAAAAGAGGAAGAACTTCAGCCTTGTTCACTTCTACACACGATTCAGAGACGTTAGCATGTCTCTATGGTGTGTTCAAGCATGGTCTAAGGCCCAATACAGACTCTCCTGATCAATGTGCTATAGAGAATACTCTGTGGAAACCTCAATAGTGACTCTAAAGCAACCTATAAAGTGTTTATTTCTTCCCCTAGTTGTGCACTTTCTATAATACTGCTCAACACGACAAGCTCACTGAACAGATCAAAATAGTAAGTCAGTGGTAGTGACGTTAGTGTGTAATCTCCTCTGGCCCCAAACTGGGTTTCTGATGGAACTGGTCCCTTTAAAAAATACACTGTCCAGTCACTCCCACCCCCTCCAAGGGGAGACACGCACACAAGTATTAAGGCGATTATTATCTGGCTGGACAGAGTCTTAATGCAGTGGAGGGGGGTTTAGCTGCTCCAATGACAGACAGGGAAAAAATCTGTCCAGCTACACAAGATACTCCGACATTGATTGCCAAGAAAAACAAGACAATTTAGTCTTTTGTCCTCTGCACACTGAATAGTCATTAAAGGTATGCTTGCTTAGAGATTCCAGTGCATCCCACAACTGATTTTATTTATATATTTTGCTGTCACACAAAAACCTCTTATCTCCAAAACTGCAACTTTACAGGAGAAGGAAAAAAACCTTCTTAACATTCAATGGAGGTCAATGCAAAAAGATGAATTTTTTATTATGAAGTAATTTTGAAGCATTTCTATTTCATATTTATGAAATTATGACACAATGTTAAGAACAACATATTTTTAAATTGCTAAAATGGAGATATAAGGTTTTTACGGGACCCCAACAATATATATCTATATATCTAAAACATCCCCTAAAATTAATTTGGTAAATATTCTCTCAAAAAGTGCTCGTTAAAATGAGAGTGGGGCATAAACTGTAGGGCAAATAGGCTGAGGATGAAACCTTAAAACAATCAGACATTAGACAAACCATAAACATAAAACTCCAATCTGAATGACCCTATTTACAATAAGATGACAGTACGACTCTTAAGCTTATGAACGTGAATATAGCTGCATTACAGTGTTCATAGTGTTTTTGCTTTTCTGGAGCACATGCAGAGAGTACTATATGAAGCAGAAGATGCCTTATATAACAGTATGTCACAAGCAGAGAAAGAAACAAGAAGGCCAGCAACCGGAATAAATAAACTGTGGGTATATCTCGATCAACAGAAGTGATGAACAATTGAAGAGGGCACTGGCATCCTGGAGGACCCCACTGTCTTACACATTTTAGATTTTGTTGCTCGAACACAAACAATCTAACTAATCAGGTCTGGGTTTCCCAACAGCACCTTAGCACAAGATTATTCCTAAGTGGTTGTGAGAGCAACACACTGAACATGCTCTCTCTCTCTCTCTCTTTTTCTAATTAGCTCTGTCACACTAGCAGCTGGTCCAGAATGTGATCTTTAGGCCTTATACAGAAAACAGAATGTATTTGAACATATTATTGAACATATAATTGGACAATTTTAAGGCTCTCATTGGTGTTTCTCCAACCTACATCTCGATATCCTGTGCCCATAACCAAACTCAGGCGTTTTATCATCTCCAATGTGAAAACCTAAAAGTCACAGAGCTTCCTCTGTAGTTGTCCCCAAACTGTGGAACAGACCATTGGTCTATGTAAGGGTGTCTTGCACAGGCCTCAAATTCCCCTTAGGTCCCCCTTGCGCCGTCACAACAGATCTGACCATATGAGACATGGACTCCACAAGACCTCTGAAGGCATCCTGTGGTCCTATAAGTTGTGAGGTGGGGTCTCCAAGAGCAATGAGCCTTATGCGCTCATGACAATTTTGCCGGTTCACTAGTTGTAGATGAAGATAATCAACGTTTTTTCACTTCATTTTATAACCAATGTTATGTCTGATTGGTGTATGTTCAGGTACTGTTATATTGTATTTATTTATTGTCATTTATTTGAATTATATTTATTTATTACTATATTTGGTTTGTCCACTGGTTTCTGTTTTTAAATCTCTGTTTATTTAAAATTGTAGAGCACTTTGGCCAGCTCCTGTAGTCTTTTAACGGTACCTGACTTCACTTCTACCAGTGAAGAAGACCTTAACACCAAGGTGCTTTTGGGAAACTTAGTGTTGCTCAAAATCTTCCTGAGCTGAAGTGGTTGGTGTAGCATAGTGGATAACACCACCACCTCCTAATGTAGCAAACTTTACATTTCACACATTGGTGTGTTATAGCAGAAAACGTGTGTAGTAAAGTAGAGGGTACTCCAGGACACAGGATTCCAGATTACAGGAAACCTGTGATTTCAGTGAACTTTGCTTGTCCTTAGGTTTGCACTGAAGCCCAAAGGCTAATGTAGTCATGTAGTAACGGAAGCTATTACCTCACCAATCAGCACTGAGCAAACTGCATCCCTAAAGCATCAATTGCCACAAATTTCATTGAGCTGTTACATAACCATGAACCGACTTACTGGTGAGTGATAACAGTATGTTGTACTGTAGTCTATGAAAAGACCATCTCACATCAGTAAACAGTAATCTTTTAGCGAGATCAAGGAACGTTTATGAAATGAAATTCATTCAAGTTTGACTGCACATGTCATTAAAATAAAAGCTTCTAGTTGATAGTGCTTGCTTTTGTTATCAATTGTGATCAAAGCATTTGAGCAGAAAAGGCAGAATCCCCACCAAGCACTCAATCCTTCAGAACTCAAACTTTTCCATCCACTTTTTTTTTTTGATATCCTATGAGACTGTTTAGTTCTGAGTGAGGTGAGAGATAAAACATTCCCTAAAACATTCAGCGTGTGCATACAGCCCACAGAGCGTACACAGAGGGATCTCCAATCAAGGAACATTTGGGCCTGTGACGGATCAACCAAAAAGTGTTAATGCTTATACAAGTACCGCATGCATAAGAGTGTGTATGTACGTGCATGTGTGTGCTGGTTTGTACCGTTAATCGCATGGTGCAGTGTAGTATGAGAGGAAAAACAAACAAAAAAACAAAACAAAGAAAAGTAATAAATTCAGCAGATTGTGAAAGCTTGAACCTTGCTCATCCACAAGCCAACATAACACCTCCTTAGGCACATACAAAAGTGCATCATACACATGATTGTAATGACTGTTTCAGTAGCCGCTATGTCTTGTACTAGGAATCACAACTATCACTCTCTATGCGTTTCTGCACACACAGCTAACTAGCGGCTGCCTCCACTAAACTAAGGGCTACAGAGAGCACGGACAGAGGAGGAAATAGAACGGAGAGAACGAATGACATCGACAAATTATAAAGTGTTTCAGCAATCTGTCAGTGTACCCGCCACTGCACTGATTTTAGAGAGGAGTGCAATATGCATTCAAGCCCAAATAAATATTTCAATAAATACTATATTACAGGTTTTACAGAGCTCGATGCAAACACACAAACCCATGCACCTCATGAATACACAGACGTCTGTATGAGGACTCTAGCTGCATGTAAAGTCAAAATAACTCCAAAAAAAATAACCCAACTAAAACTACTAGAACAGCTCACTTGAAAACAAACAAAACAAACTGGCCATTTCTATAAGAACCTATAGCATCAACAGCAGGCATCACCTTACTGTTCTAGAAAAGCCAACATCTCGAGAAGAAAGTGTACAGTCCCACTTCATAGTAAGTGTCTCTAATAACTGTGTAGTTACACATTAATAATCCCTGCAATAACAGTGTAACTATTGGTGATGTGTTCACTGTTACAGATGATTACAGTAATACAGCTTGTGCAAAAGCAGGTGCATAAACAAGAGAATGTATCTTAATAGCTGTAATGGGATATTCTCTCTTATATGGTTATAAACGTGTAAGAAAGAATAGGGGTAATGACACCCTGCATTTCCATAACTGAAGTTAATATATGTGTAAATACATAAGCTGTAATACTGCTGTTTATCTGTAACAATTACTACGCCGTTAGTAGTTACATTGTTATTACATGGGATGTTAATGTGTAATACACAGTTCTTAGAGGCACTTAATATAAAGTGGGACCAAGAGTGCTGCCAACAGAATGGAGGTGAGAAAGCTGAGAGGTGGGACTCACTGTTTTGCCCAGGTCAGTTAGGCTGTTTACACCATGCACCATCATGGAATTACAATAAAAAGCCAGATGTAAACACACACATAGGATAGGATTGGATTATTCAAACTACATTCAGAGGTGTGATCGACTCTCTCAAAACACATTCAGAGGTGGTCAGAGATGGATCTTGTCACATTTCAATTAAATGGAAATGGAAAGCTGCATTATAAGCAGGTCAGAGTAAAATCGTCTGTATTAAATGGTTTTGTTGCCGGTTTAAACCAGATAGCTGACAATGTTTAATACACTGGAAGTAACAAGTCGCCATGTTCTCAGAAGGTAAAACAAAAACAATGCACATGTTGATGTGTTTTTATGCATGAAAGTAAAAATCTGACCTCATCTGATCTCAATTAGGATAAATTTTAGTGAAAAGTGTAAATGGAATCTGGCCAAAGTATTTTCAGATCCAGTCCTAACAGGGAACACATGTTAATGCACGGTGTAAACAATCTCAGTGGTTCTTAATCCTGGTCATTTTGGCATTTTCCCTGCTCTTACACACCTGGTGCAACTAATGAGCTAATTCACTAGCCCTTTTGGTGTTGGATTAGGTGTGT
Source organism: Salminus brasiliensis (assembly GCF_030463535.1). Lineage (NCBI taxonomy): Eukaryota > Metazoa > Chordata > Actinopteri > Characiformes > Bryconidae > Salminus > Salminus brasiliensis. The sequence continues at coordinate 16,973,352 of NC_132887.1, read as the reverse complement.
TAGAGCAGGGAAGATATTAAAACATGCAGGGCAGGGGTACTCCACTAAGTACCACTGGTTTAACCTGAACGGGCACACAGGAAGGGGCTGCAAAACTAATGAGCAGAACACTGTAGAGCTGCAGTAGCAAGACAGCATACTGTATATGGAATGCAGAACTGTGCAGAAGTCTTAGGTTAGCCAGGAAAAGTGTTTCCAACTATTGATCTGGAAACTAAATGGTATAATCATTAGAATCATTACAATAAATACTAATCACACTTTCGAAAGGGTGTTTTCTACAACATTACAATACTTAAGAGATGGTTAGAAGAACACAGTTTAGTTCCACTTCTTGATGCACCCCAGCCACAGCAGGGATATGTAGCATATCTGTTACAGTTCATTGCCTAAACTAGGTTCTGGATGGTAACCACAAACACTGCACAGACAAATGGCTTCAAATCTAATTGTTAGATGGCCCAAGACTTTTACACAGTACTGTATACTCTTTGTCGGCTATATATTGTTACAAGAGCAAGAGTAAACACAAGGATTCACTAGTAGCCTTTCCCTCATTTGCTGGTCCGCTCGGGGTGTGGGGAAAAGGGATGGGTGACTATCTACTCAGCTTGCTGGAGCATTTGGGCTCACGGCCACAGGCTTTGGCTCGGGGAGAGTGCAGGGACGCATGGTTGTGTGAGCGGCGTGTGGGCGGAGAGCCGGAGCAGCTGGGGGGTGAACGGCTGCGTCCCGTGCAGGCGGGACGGGGCTCATGGCGAGATGGTGAGGAGCTGCCGGAGCGCTGCAGGGATGAGCAGCTGCGGGGTGAGGCGCTGGAGCTGCGCTGGTGGTGGTGGTGGTGGTGATGATGATGGTGGTGGTGAGAAGCTGCTGAGGTACCAACGCACACCACCCTGGGCCCTGCGGGCTGCGCCCGAGTGTGGGGGGAGGAGGCACGTCCCGAGCCACCCTGCATCAGTTGAGCCAGACAGGTCAGCAGGTCCGAGTCACTGGTGCTGCCTGTGCGGAACCGGAACCGCCGGAACCTGAGAGAACAGGAGAGAATAAATCCGAACCAGACTACAGTGTAAATGGTTTCAGATATACAATGATTAAAAGATTTGCTTGTTTGTATAGTGTTGTTTGACTTAGTGTTACATGTAAAAACTGGCAAAAATATCATTAATGTCACATAAGAGCTAATAATGCTAACCTGCCATCCACGACAGAACGGCTGGGTTTGCCAGGCGGAGGACGGGGCAGGAACTGGGCTGCCAGCGCCTCCTGGGAGGATGCGGGGTTCACAGGGCGGGGGATCTTACTCTTGCGGGACAGCGGACTGGAGGAGGAGGAAAGTGATGGGGCATCATCACCCTGCCGGTCTGAGCGCGAGCCTGGGAAGGACTCGTCATCCTGTGAGCGGTCAGAGGCAGAGGAGAGGGGGTCACGCTGAGCAGTTGCCAAGGCGGCCCGCCTGTCCGAGGAGAACGAGGGCGAGGCACAGGGAGAGGCGGGTAAGTGCTGGGCTCTCTTCTGCATCAGCTTCTCTTTAGCGGAGCCCAGAGGCACATCCTGCAGCAGGCTGGAGGGTTCCAGCACAGGGATGCGGCTGAGCCGACGGCTGGGGGCAGGGCTGGCGCTTTGGACAGGGGATTTAGATCCATTCTCCTCCAGTGGCTGATTGGGCTCCATGGGGCCATCAGGGCAGCCAGAGTCCCGGTCAGGATCCTTTATCTCACACAGTGGATCATTTTGGGGAGTGTCAGTAGTAGGGGCATTCATCATCACTGGGATTTGTGGGGAGTGGGGTGGTGTCTCTAGGCTTGGCACTGGGCTGGGTGCTTGTGAAGCTTTGTGCCCATTTGTCAGTGGCTTTGCCCCAGCACTGGAGGGGCTGGCGGGATGGGAGGAAGGCGGCTGCTCCTGAGGGGAGTGGACGTCCGCCGTAACATCTTGTGGCATGGTATTACCATTATCGTGCTTTTCCAGCAGGGGGCACTGTGGGGCGCTGTCAGACTGGGAGGACAGCACAGAGGGACGCTGAGCTGTCAGCTAAAAGAGAGAAACAGTGTAAGTATGCATGTTGCAGGAGGGACTTATCCTGAAGGGGAGAGCTGAAGAAAGGATAATAAGTAGAGGAAAAAAGAAGGAATTATTGGTAAATGTTTATGTCATTTAAAAACGTCAGTGACACATGACACTAAACATTAAACTTAATTTGCATGTAGAGTTCCATATCTTCACAGAAAAACACACTGTCCTGTGATTTCAGAAGAGTCACAGTATAAATATGCAAAGAACAGACAACATGCACCACAATGAGGAGCGAAGCCAGACAACTACACAGTCAGATTAACTTGCACCAGACTGTTGATCGAAAGGCTGGGCATAGCAAAAGAAAGAGCAGGAACACATTTAGCTTAGTAAAATAAATTATATAAAAACATACATTTGTGATTGGATGTTTACATTTTCATTGATTTATTGTAAAGTTCTTTTTCTGGAGCAGAATGAGTGAACAACACGCACCTTTAATAGAAAAAGAAAAAATAATTCCACAACGGGCTGAAAGTTCCCAAATAATGTGTAACATGCCAAGGTCAATGCCTCTTACCTTCCTGTTAGTGATCATGATTGACTACAGCTGGTAATTTTTGCACCCACATAAAACAGGTTTATTTGACAGCACACTAAACAACTGCAGCCATGTCTAAACAACTGCAGATTCCAAGATTGTCAGTGCAATTAATTGGGCGTTTCTATAAGGTATCAGGAGGTATAGCCAATTTGTCATGGTTTGAAGAAAGACCCAAACTGCCACCCTTAGCTAAGAAGAAATTGGTTCGAATGGTCAGAAACACCAAGGCACATGCCCGCCATGAACTTGAACCTGCCAGACCACTAGTGTCACCTGTCAAGCTAGATTCACTTTGCCATTGACTGAGATGCTACTGTCCAAAAAAAGCAGGTCAGAAATGGTCAGATGAGACAAATGAGATGAGATTTTGTAAATTTCCCCACTGCGGGACTAATAAAGGATTATCTTATTTAATTATTTGTCCACAATAACCAGAGGTATATTCAGAAACGTAAAAATAAGGCATTCAACCCCAAGAACACCCTAAGAATTGAGCACTACCTTAGTTCAGTATAACCCTAAACCATCCACTAGGTGGCTGCCGCAGGAAAAGAACAGCCAAACTTTGCCAAGAACAAATAATAATAAAAAAAACACCCCTCCACCCTTTCACAAGCACATGACATCTAGTCTGCATTAGCCTTTGAGGTTTTAGACTTTTATACTTTACTTATTTAATTTCTTCTTAATATTAATAACACCATTTTTTGCAGATGCATTTAAAAATCCAGCACTCCCATTTTCTGTGTCCTGATGTTGTATATACACTGACAAAAATGCATGTGACAAAGACCCACATCTGAGCATGCAAAGGGTAACCGATACAGTCTTCTTGGGGTTTCCTGAGAAAAAAGAGCCCTCCACCAACAGGACAACTAAGATAACAAAGCAGCAGATTCCACAGACTGAAAACAAAAAAAAAGAGCCAAAACTGAGGGAGTGTGACGTGAGTGTGTGAGGGGATGGTGGTGGGACAGGGGGGAGAGGGGGTGTACCTGCTGTAGCTGGGCGCGGGTGATGCGTATGACTGAAGGGAACTTGGCGTGTGCTGCGCCTGGCGGGATGGCCGGCAGCTTCCTGTGGCCGGGAGAGCGGGCGGCACGGGGCTGAGAAGCGTGGCACGAGGAAGAGGAGGAGGAAGGGTGGTGGTGGTCTGCGGACTGGCTGCGGCGCAATGCCGGTAGAGAGTGCTGCTGCAAGGGGTCCGACAGCGTGGTAGGGACGGTGTGAGGACTGGGGGAGCGCAGGAGCAGCGGGCTGCTGGTCCGTACCAGCACCTCCTCCGGCAGAGACGGGGGGGAGGTGGGGAACTGAGAGAGGAGGTAGGGGAGGAGGAAAACAGTGAAGCAGTGGAGGAAAATGGGTGAGAGGGAGGTGTGGAGGTGATAGGAAAGGGGGAAATAAGATATGGATGGATAGTAGGTGTTTGTGGGACAGGAAAGGAAGTAGAGGAGGGAATACAGGTTAGTGTGTTCTGTTTGATTGTAGAACACTCTCCCTACAGAGCTGGGGAACTGGGGAGGAAAGTGACTGTGGAGTAGACCGGATTAGGGCTGTCAATTAATCAATTCTATTAGAAATTGAGTGATATACCAAATAGATTAGCTAGAAATAAGTAGCCCCGCTATTCATCTTTATCCCATTTGCAAAGGTGCCCCCCTCCCCTTCTGGGCCTGAGTCATACTGTGGCTTGACCTGGCCTGTGAGGACAGTGGCTCAGGTAACGTATCGAGCCTGGGATCAGGTGAGCTCACTACTGCAAGCTTACATCACATACAGGTTGAAGATGCGCTCTCATTAGCATGGCTGATGTGCAAGCAGTCCTCTGAGAGCAGCAGCAGCCTGCTGGGTTTAATGTGTGTGCAGCAAGACATAGCGAGTATTTCTGCACAGTTTAGCACTTTGGAGAGCAGGACTGTCACAGCTGTTAGGAGTTACTGGACGGAAAACTGGTAAAACTGAGAGAGGAGTACAATGCTGGCCTAAATACTTCACATAAGGAGGTTATTAAAATCAGAGGGTTCTGTTTAATGTTCCAGATGTTCATCAAAACAACAGGGGTTTGGTAATTCAATCTTTTTTTACATATGCGAATTGCAAAGCTTCTAACAGAGGCACAAAACAGCCAAACAGTCAGACAAAGCAGTGTTTAAAAGACAACACACAAGCTTGCATGAGATTCTGATGATTATGTTGTCGCCATCTCCAATGTGGCTAACCTAAGGTACAGTATATTTACCTGTGTGAGTGCTCCCTCGGCCAGTGCTTCAGCAGGGCTGGTGGGGGTGACTGGGGGAAGGCCGCCTGCAGGCCCCACGCTCAGTTCCAACCTCTCCACTCTAGGAGGTGCCAGTGAAGCTACCACAGGGGACTGGACAAGGCTGGGTGTGGTTTTGTCCTTATCTGGAGACTCATCCATTGGCTGCAGCACCTCAGGCTCCTCCTCCGGCTCCTCTGAGGGGCTGCTGGTGAGCTTGGCTTCGGGTCCAGGACTACTGCCGGCCCCCTCGCGGAAGTCCTGCAGCTCAGAAGCACGCTCCACCATCACCCAGTCGCGTGAGTCCAAGTCCTGCCGGGCTGAACTCAGGTTTAGAGCCACAAAGCCACTGCTGGCTGCACCGTCACCTTGCTCTGGAGATCCTGGGGAAGCAGGTTTAGGCGAGGAAAGGATCTCCTCATCATAGTGCCACACTCGCTCGCCTCTAACAGCAGCAGTGGGTACTGCTGGGACCCCACCCACATTGCTCTCCTTCTCCTGTGTTGAACCAGGTAACTGCTTCCCTGCACTGCAAAAGCACATATTATTATTTGTTTATTCATATCTTAATAGAACTATCGCTCTATTAAGATACAATGAATGGACAAAAGTATTGGGACACCAATAATTATTCATTTTTATACAAGTTTTATGAAAAAATAATAATAATAATAATTATAATAATAAAAATATTTTTTTCCCATGAAAACTAAAAACAGAACTGAGCCTACAATTGTAAGGAAACTTAATTGTTAGATTCAATATGTTACGTTTTGGGCACCAAATGCTTTGGACAAGTAAATCAACCATATTTCATGACCCTAAAATAAGTATACAAACTGATTATTCCAAAATTCTGCATAAAGTAATAAGCTGTTTCTTATATCCTCTGAGGACTCACCATGCCTCCGTGAAACGCTCCGTGTTGGGCTTGGTCTCTAGGGTTAGTCTCTTCTCTAGCTCAAAGCTGTGGATATTGCGCAGTTTCCTCAGGAGAGGAGCATCTCTGTCCGAGGGTGTCACCTCAGAGCGCACGCGCACAGGAGAGCCCAAGCTGGGGCAGGCCTGAGGACCTGGACTGGCCCGGTTACTGTGTTCCTCTTCAGTAGGCCCCTGCAGGTACACACCCCAGTTAATAGATTTATCCAAATACTTCAACAGAAGGAGTACCACCTGTGATCACCTAGAGCAAAAACATCCGTAGGGGTAGTACCTTCCAACCAGTGTGGCGGATACGATTGCGGTTCAAATCCTCCCACACATCGACTTCCTGGTTTCTTACAGGCAGGATGGGAGAGTCTGGCAGACGCTCTGGGGCAGCGTTGTTGTCTCCGTCACTCAGCTGCTCGTCTTGTAGGACTTCATCCGTGTTCTCCTTCAGAAGATCTCCAGGCACCAAAGAGGCATTGGCCATGCTAGAGCAGAACAAGACAAGAGTGACTTTCCACAATCATACAATAGGTTTTTAGTTTGGACTGGAGATATGATGCTAATCTAGATAGAAGTTAATATCTTAAAAAAAAAAAGAAGTTAATAACCATACATTATCATAAAGCACAAGCCTAGATAAATGACCACACACCTGCCTGGGTGGTGTATCAAACAGACTTCATCACACCATAGATACAGTATTTAATTTCCTCCAAAGGGCTTAAGAATAGACATTTGGAGAGGATATGAATTGAATTTCACATAATAATTTCATAGTAATGACCCCTGTATTTTAACCTCAGGGTACACCAGAACTGTAATGTTATGGTCGCTAAGGTTTTCTACTAAGAATGATACAGTGACTGGTGACCTGTCTCATTGTTTATATTAGTGTTGCATCTATACTGCATCGATTTTAACATAGAATTTTATGAACTTTATGAAACCAAACATTTAAGCAACCAGTAAACAGACAGTCATAATAGTTATTACCATTAAACAGACATTTAACTGAACTTTTGTCACTTTTTCTTTCCATGTGGAGTTTTTAGTTTTAAAACCAAAAGTTTAAGCAGCTTGTTTTAAGGTCACTGAAGTTTAGTATCTATTTTACATAGAGAAGTGTACTTGTAATGAAATGTGAATTTTAAACACTAAATAAAAAAGCTCAGGAAATATCAGGATTTATAGTCGTCTATCGAGTATTTAAGTCACAGTTGGTATCAAAATCAATACTTGGTATCGGCAGATAACTGAAAATCTGGTATCGGTATTGGTATCTGAAAGGAGAAAGTGGTATTTGGTGCATGCCTAGTTTATATATTTTTAATGTAACATGTTATGACACTCTCTTTGTGTTTACAATTCACAAACACTGCTAATGTGTCTAAAAAGAAACAACATCTCAGTAAACATGAACAAATGTCTTTCATTATTGATGTTGGCCCATTAGCAATTCTGGTTGAACTATCTAGAAAAGAAATAATGGGGGCACTGCTTACCCCATGTGGGCTGGTGTGAGGCGTGTATGATGCTGAGGCGTGTTGACGGCTGTGTTTAAGCTCAGAGAGCCATCTGTGCCTGTCCTCTCCCAGTCGTATGGGTCATTCTCCACTACGTTGTAGGTTTTCATACTGTTCTCAAAAACCGTCATCAAAAGCTACAACAGAACATCAAAACTACAAAGTGAGCTTTGATATATGCTGAACATAAATAATGACTACATATGTTTTTTTCAGAAACATCTGTTGTGATCAGTTTAATGTGATCTGACATCTGACGTTTTGCAGCCTGACAAATTATATATATATATATATATATATATATATATATATATATATACACACACACACACACACACACATATCATATATCATATATATATATATATGATTAAGTACATTCACAGATATTAGTCTGATTAATGAGAATACATTCTAGGAAATACTTAATTTTTAAAGATTTCACTACAAGAAACTCATATATTACAAGGACATATATAAATTAAATAATATACAGTATGAATAATACACAGTGTACAGATTGTATATGTACATGTATGACTCGTAAATGTCACCTGATAGTCCGGTTTGGTGAAGTAATCTAAGCTGCTAATGTGTTCCAGAAAGACACTGAACTCTGGGGGCAAATGCTTCAGCATGAGACGATGGTCATATGTCTCCTTCAGCTTCCCCACTTGCTCCTAATGAGTAAACACACACATGATAATCAACTGTAAATGTGGATGTACATTCTTTACATGGACTCTCATCTGTGATTTCAATGCAGCACCCACCTTATCTTTAATCTTCCTCCAAGGTAACTGGCCAACCAGGAACTCCACCAGCATGTAGAACAGAGACCACAGATCGTCATGTCTACCCATTTCCTGTAACATCAAGATCACAATTATCAGTCTGACATTTGATCTACTCTTCTCCTTTTGTAGTGTGCTGTTGCTGCATTTGTTTGACATTGACACCACTTCTAATTAAAGCATGTCAGGTAAGGCACAGACGGTTGTAAAGACCCCAGCATTGAGCTGTGAAGCAGTGGGACTGTGTTCTCTGGAATGACTGTGCTCCATCCAGTCCTTTTGGGATGAGGTGAGGTGGTGATCATCCACCATCCTGATCTCACTAATGCTCTTGTTGCTGAATGCAATCAAATCCTCACATGCTTCAAAGATTACTCCAACGAAAGCAGTATAAACTCTGCTTTTGACTGCAAACCCTTGATCGCAAAAGAATGAGCAGGTGCCCCAGTACTTTTGTCCATATGGGATCATATGGTATCTTCTCTCCCAGGGATAGTATGGCTGGGACATTGTATGCCACAGAACTTTAAATGTTATGGAATCAAATTTAAGTCATTTTCTTCACATGCTGGCTGGCAAAAAAAAGTGATAAAGAGAGAGGTGGTGCAGGTGGGTACTCACCTTGTTCTTGTGTGCGTTGATAGAAGCATATCGTACTGTGCCTCTAAACCCAGCCACAGGACGAGGCTAACCAACAGAACATAGAAGAACATTGTAGTGCAAATGTGAAAAAGAAGTCAAAAAAAGTCAAAAGCACAGGCAAAATTCAGGTGACTACTAAATCTTTTTATCAACATTTGTCCACTTTATAGACGACAGTGAATCACAGTGTCAGACAGAGATTTCTTAAGAAATCCTTTTTCACTGAATTTACATTACACTGAAAGTTCAAAACATCGTAAATGTGACGAGAGGCAAAAATAAACACATATAACTGATACATCAAACCACTGATACACACCCTGCTCACAGTGCTCTCTCTAGCAGTACAAATGTTGTGTACATTTGCTGAGCAGTGACCATCAGATTGTTGACATGTAATGTGGTAACCAAGTGTGTCAAACAGTTAAATTACACTGAATTGAATTATAATTTAATACTCGACTGCACACGGCACACAACAAAAATAATATCAGAACGAGAAACGTTGAACATTAACTATTGCTTTAAGATGAAGGAGCTACTGAAAAGCTGACACTAAAAGCTGGCATGAAAAGGACACACACACACACACACACACACACACACACACACACACACACACTTTTCCCCAAACAGCAGGGACACTGACCGGTCTAACTTCTTGGCAGGAGTTGGTAAACTGGCGAGCCAAACCAAAGTCCAGCATATAGCAGGTCCGACAAGTGCTGGGGAAGCGACCCATGGCAAAGTTGGACTGAAACACAATGATGAGTAACAGATAACACAGATGAGTAATAATAATATCACGATACAGGGGTTACAATTTAATATATTGTGATATATTGCCATACTGTAAGCAAGATGAGGTATTACAATGTTTATAAATCAATCTAAAAACACACCATCATATGCATCAAATGTTTATGCATTCAGAACAGAGAGATGTGAAGACAACACTGCTAGTGGTCAGGGTTTAAACACAACACACTGCCACCAATCTTTAAACTAATCATTAAACTAATAATTCAAATCAATACTGTGTTTTTGAGATTCGGTACAGTATGGCAAAACACAATATTATGATACTGCTGTAATATATTTTTACACCTCTAGTCTGCAGGCCAACACAAACTGAGTGTCTTGCTCTAAGATGGGCAGCAGGCTGTCAGAGAGATGTGCTGGCTCACCGGTTTGATGTCACGGTGCAGAAATCCAACCGCATGAATGCTCTCGATGGCCTCCAGTATCTGCCGGCCCAGTCTGAGAGTGGTGCTGACTGTGAATGTCCCACGGTTCATACTCCTTCTCAAGTCCGCCAAATTCCGACCCTAGAAAAGCCCCGGAGCTCAAGATAAGATCACATGCAGCACAACTCATGGTTTTCTGATACTTGTGTGTTTGCTGGTGATTGAATTGCTGAAGGCAGTAAAGCCCTAACCAAGTTGGCCAGTATTCAATACCACCAAAGAGGCATTTAACACTAAAACCACTAACACATACGACACAATTGCCATTCTCTTTATGGCTTTGTTTTTGTGATTCATGGCTGTAGTTTAAATTGTATAGGTCTTAGCACACTGTAAATGATATATTGTCGCAGTCAGGCAGAAACTTTGCACCTCCATTTAGCCGGTTTCTTTAGAATTTTATAATTAACGGACCAGTAGAAATGCTCCAAAATGATTCAGAGATCAATGATATTTGGTCATTACACATAAGGCTAATTTCTTAGACATGGGCTAACCCTAGTCTACAATGCCAGTCATATTTCACCATTACAAAATCCTACTTAATTTCTGCTAGGCCTAATCTGGGTCTGGAAAATGAGCAAACAGAAAATAAAAGTTACCTGAAGCTCCATAACTACATAGTTGAAGCGGTCATTGCGACCACATCCCACAAAGCGGCACACATGGTCCTTACCTGTGGAGAAAAAAAGGAGTAGAATTTACAAAGCTGTGATTGCTCAGATATAGTGTGTGTGTGTTAGTTGGTGCGGTTGAGCTGGGGACCCAGCAATTTCCTTGGTGCGTGTCGGCTTCCTGGCGATGCCTGGCAGTACGAAAAGAGGTGGAGGCTGACTTCACATGTATCAGATAAGGCATGTTAACACGGATGAGTTAAGTCTTTACCTTCCAATTTCGGGAGCATTGCTAGTGCCAGGGAGAGCTACAAACGGGTGGGTTAATGTGTAGTATGTAATGGGAGTCTCTTTTAAGGCTTGTTCCCCAGCACTCATAAGGCTCAAGGAGACTTATGGGAACATTCAGGGCTTTACAAAAGCTTTACAACACTACATACTTTGTAAACTAGTTCTGTAAAATGTTTGTTGATTAACAACCTTTTTCCCCAAACCCTCATAATTAAAGTAATATGTAAACTTGCTTGCAAATGAACAACAAACCAAACCCATTTGTGATTCACATAGTAATCCTTAAGGTGGATTTTGCCTGCAGTTCAGTACCTAAACACCAGGGTGAAGAGACCCACATGAAAAGAGAAGTAATAATAAATAAAAATTGTATCAACAAATATAAAATTCTATAATAAATAACAGCTATTATTCTTACTTTAACTTTCCTCTTATTATTATTATTATTAGTAGTAGTAGTATCAGTATTAATAACAATAACAATAATAATCTTAATAAATGTTTTTTTTTAATAATAATACAGATTTACGTTGATTTCTGTCATATATGGGTATATCAGTACAGTTGAGAACATCCCTCAGCCAATCTGATTTTAGAATTGATAGAATAGTAAGCTACACATTGTGTTTATGTGTAATAATATATATATATATATATATATATGTCATACAGTGTATTTGTTATATTAATGCTTGTGGTTAATGTGAGAGGTTAATTGTTTCAGGGAAGGAACCTTATTTATTTTAAGTTTCTAGTTTCTCTGAAGCTCTTTGGGAAACAAATCGCCAGTTGGCCTTTGATTATCAGAAACCTCACCCCAAAGCGGTTCTATTCTCTAGGGACCAAGCCTGGCCTCATCCCTGCAGGCATGACACACACCACAGCCCATCCAGCCACTCTGACACACACTGACACACACACACACTCTCTGTCTAAAACATGCTGCTCTTAGCGCAGATCGGCACCCACTCACCCACTTCATTCATTGTATTTCATGTCTCATTTTTTCTAAAACAAATGGTTCAAAATGATTGAAGAAAGACTGCAAGTTTTCTTTCTTTCATGCATCACCACAGGATGTTTCCTGGGCCTCTGTGTTTTGTTGATGATTCTCTTGCTCAGAAACAGGCTTGTGAAGAGAGGAGAGCTCCGGTTACACTCCTTTTCCCTCAGGAAGCGATGGAACCACACAGCTCTGAGGGCCAGGCCATTACAAAGCAAACATGATCCATACACATTGATTTTCCACAAAGCAGAGAGAAGAGGAAAAAGGAGAGTGGGGGTCTGACAGTGGCAGACGAGGTGAAGGTCTCCTAAAAAGCTTTCTTTATTAGATTGCTGATCTGTTGCCCAGTTAGAACGATCAAATGATCAGGAGAGTGGGATTTACAACCCTTCTCACAGGCCAAAATACACAAAACATATACACACCCAAACATACACAAAGCCCATACACTCCCTGCAGCAATATAGGGTTGCAACGGTAAGAGATTTACACTGTATGATAACAATCTCATTTTCCCCTTGGTCTATTCCAAGTAAATAAAAAAATAAAAAAATACACAACAACAATATTAAGATGACCAAACTCTCTATCTTTACATGCATAGCGATGGTGTAAAACATTACTTACCCTGTAGTTTTTTCAGCACAGCTACCTCCATCTTCAGCACCTGCTTTGGTTGCTGGGCTGACTCCACTTTAAGTGCAACGCTGCTCCGGGTCAGCAGGTCCAGCGCCTCGTAGATCTCCCCGAAGCCCCCGCCACCAATTTTCTTTAGCTAAAAAAAGAAATTGATAAAGGAATGAGACGAGCTGAGATGAGCATGAGATGAGCAGGGTGGTGAGTCATTTTAGCATTTCTGGTTCAGGAGTAAAACTGCACTTCTGCACACCATTCATGGCATTGTCTCTGGCATATCAATTTTGCACTTCAAATGACCTTTATTTTTATCTTGTGTATCTTTTTATTTTTTTTTACTATCATTTTTTTCTACATCATGCAGCTGCATTTCATCATGTTTTTGTTGCTGTGTTTGTGTGCCACTGTACTACACACATGCAAACACATTGTTTTCATTTCCTGACAGCCCCCTTGCCCCGCCCCCATTAAGAGCTGTGCTCTGGGGATTAGCACTGACCATATCACTGCAGAGCTTACGCAACACACTACCTCAGGAAACCATGCTGCGCTGACCTCACACCACAATCTGACCACAGTGTGGGGACAGGGTCGCTGCTTGTCAGTGCACACTTTTCACACACAGACATACTGTGAAATGTGAGTGGAGGAGAGCACAGCCTGTCACTGTGAGCTCATACACACACACGTTTGCTGACTGTCCTCTGTGAACAGCGAAAGGAGTAAGTCATTGCCAGCTTTCATCAACCAGAATAACACTTTAGGCCAATAATACAAGACGCTGTGTGTAGCAGCTTTCTTAAACTTTGTGACACACACTGAACACACTCAACACACACATTACAGGAAAACATTAGGTCATATTAGAACCTCTTAAACTGCACAGAACTGATCCAAGGCTAGTCCAGGCTAGAATTCCTAACTCCAATAATTTTAAAGAGTTGTTTAATCAAATCAACATGCCTGTTTTTTTACTCCAGATACAGCTGATCAGCCAACACATGTTTGATACCTAATATCTGCTTATTAGATAGCAGCAGGAGATGCTAAGCTAACATAGCCAACTGTCAGCAATCTCATCTTGATAGGCACATGCTAAAATATTTATTTATTTGCTTCAAATGTCTACAAACAAGCTATAATTATCACTATTAAAAAATAGTAAATAGTAAAATGACATGTGTGCACCCTTAAACATCTAAACATAAATGTCCTACTGATTTTTAAACCAGGCATCCACTCATCTGTGCAGAACAGATGAAGATCTGGAAGCGATTTGTGCAGTCTGTGAGAGGTTTTTCAGCATGTACTTCAGATATGAGATTGGTGACAGTTTACATATTGTGTTTGTTAGCAACATTAGCATGGCATCTCCTGTTGTAAACCAAATAAATATGTCTTGGCTGATCAACAGCATCTGAAGTGAGAAATCATATTAATGTGATTTTCATCCAAACTATTCCTTTAGGTATAACGTAGCCACCTTGTATTTCTTCACATGAAATCAGTCTTTCTAAACAATAGAAACAACAGAAAAGTAATAAAAGGTCTGAGTTTAAGAGGTAAACTACTTCAACTAAAACATAACACGTATTAATTAGTTACTAGAGATTCAGTACTTAGAGATGGGGCAGTGTTGCCTAAACCCATCCTCAAGTAAAATCACTGTTACTTCTGTGAAATTATGACTCAATTATTAGTAAACATACAAACATATTTCCAAACAATTATACCTGGTTGCCTGTAATGGTGTAGTAGTTTTAGACATTTTCATAGAAATTGGCTCCCCCATGCACAGGAAAGTGAATTCTATGCACAAACTGGTCACTAAATTAAACATCAATTTCTATGTTGTGTTAATTTCATTACAATGCATCCAGTACCAGCATAGAAACCACAGTTTGTTAGGACCTCACAAACTGTAGTGGCAAATTCAAGGACACTAAACTATGGCAGGGCAAAGAGGTGAAACTCACCACTTTCCATCGTTCCTTGACGAACACAGCTGCAGACAGGATGTCAGCCTGCTCTAGTCCTCCACTCATCCTGACTCCGGACTGCTCCCACCTCTGCCCTTAAGTCCAGCAGCTGGGGCTTGGGCCTGGCATCAGGGCCCTACGCTGCCTACTGACAAACACAAATATCAGCACAAACACAGCTGGTCAATAAACCCCCCCTAAACTCTAGAACCATTGTTTACATAATAATCTTAAGGTGTATTATTTAGTAACTAATGTGAAACTAGAATGTAAAGTATGTAGTTATGAGAGTGAAGCCTGGAAACATAGACAGGTCCTTTAGAGATGGTGCTAATCAGATACACAGCATTGGAATTAGACTGATACCAGCGGAACATACCAGATTGGATATAGAAAACAACAACGCCAACAAATCTGATTTTGTGATAAATGTAGTAGAAAAATTTAAATAGCTTAAAACATCATCCAGTAAAAAATAAGATAATGATCTAAAAAACAGTAGCAACATTTAGTCAAAGCATAAGAGTAAAAAACTACAACTCATTTTAATTTTTACAATCTGCGCTGGAAACTATACACTATATGTCCAAATGTTTGCGGACACCCATTCAAATAAATGCATTCAGCTACTTCAAGTTGCACTAATTGCTGACACAGATGTGCAATTGTACACAACTGGACACACACACAGCTTGAAATGTAACTTTTTAGCAACTAGAAAATAAAATAATAATAATAATACTTGAGAATAGTTATGCATTATAGTAGAAGTAAAACCAAAATCATTCTGGTTTAATGTGAAATGTTCACCAGATGTTGGTAACGGGAACCAAGAGCTGTGATGTCTACAATGCAAACAGGCCTATAGCTATTATATTTCATATCCACCAGTGGACCCACACACGTCTTCTGGGGGTTTTAGATTTTTTTGAAAAAATGATAAAAGAGCAGAAAATATATATTTTTATGTTTTTATAAGAATATTTTGCCTTACAACTCAATACATGTACCTCTTCACCATTTCATTTTAAAATCCCAAACCTGTCATCAGGTCTTTGTAAGCATTTCACAAAATCATTTTCTGCAAGGTAGCTTCAATAGACATTAACCGCTTCCGACATCTGCATCTGATCACCACAACTATGAACAAGTCTGAGTCTGAACTGAACATTTTACAACAAACCACACAGAATGACTTTGTTTACTTCTTAACGAGTGAATTCCCACTGATCTATCTGCAGTAGAGTAACTGTAACAGGAGCGGATACGGAAAAGGCCTGAGCCAGCACACAGTCTGGCCAGTAGGAGAGGAGCTGAGAGGGGAAAGTGGCGTCTCAGTTGGATCTGTACTGCAGCTGCTCGGCCTGCCGCTTGCAGCTGTCCCATACATGAATGCTCTCTCTCTCTTTATCCCTCTCACTCACCCACGTTTTCAATGCAGTGAATGAACTTGCACACAACCAACCATGGCATGAAATTGTAAATCACTGACCTTCAGAGCTAAAGTACATACAGTTCTACCCGCCCGACTGAATGAATACACCTCCACACACAAACAATTAGAAGAAGTACTGATTGTTGAAAACGCGTGCACACACACTACTAAAAGTCCCCCAACAGTGACTGAGGGGGATGGGGAGAGAAGGGGAACAGCTTGTTTTGTTTTTCCTTTTGACGTCACAGAGCACTGAATCATTTCAAGACATCGGCACACTTTCTACGACTCTCTCTTACTCTGATTCACTCTCTGATTCAGTCTCTCCCTCTTGTGCTCAGTTCTCACTGTAAGCATAGAACTGACAAATCAGCACAAAGGGCATCAGGATAACAGCAGTAACACACACAAATGTGAGGAGAAATGTGATGAAAGGTACAACTGGGATTGCCTTGCAGTCACACTGAGCAGTTCAACACTAACTCTGTGGTAAAGCTTGAGAAATCCCTTCACAATACACAGTCACAAGTCTCTGCTATGGAAAAAGGCATTGAAATTGAGGTGTCATGATTCCCAGAATTTATCATTTGGCATGATTGGGATACGAGTGGGCAGTGCCTTACATTAATTTTACTGATTTAATTTTCAGTTAAGAAGCTGTACTTTATGACATCCAGAATGGATGCTCTAGTCACAAGCTAATATGCTACCTCTAAGCCAACCCTACAGCTACAAGCTAACCTTCCAGCACTTGTTATGGTGCAACACAATACATTGCACTACAACTTCATACAATATTTTATACTCTTTGCCACAACTGAACAGGATAATATTCATATAACAATATGCAATACAAGACCCTGTGATTCAGTTATATACTCTGAGATACTATCCTCTGAGATTAGGTGCATTTATACTCTATGTACAAAAATGAAATTAATTTAATTATATTAAAATGTCAGATTTCCACCATTATTTTCTTTTCTGACAGAGTTTCTTTTTTGCTGTGTCCATATGTCAGTGGCCATGTTTCACCTGAACTATTGGCACACATAGTCCCGACAGTGATACTGCTCTGTCTGTCCGTCCGTCCGTAGCCAAAAGCTTTCAGAGAACGTGCAAAAACACAGAGTACAGACAGAAGGCTCCGTCAATATCCATATTTAACGTTAAGCATAAACGAGCCTTTAGAATTTGATATATAACAAGATATGCTGGGAACCAGTCTGATATAACAGGACACATTGTATTATTACAACCCTAGAAATACTCATTAAATGTTTGGAGTAAACATTTATAAATGCCCTGGTGCAAATGTGTTCAAATGTCTGACTCATTTCTATAATGATGTCTAATGAGCAGCGCTGTTTCCACAACGTATACGTGCTTGCATACAGAAACCCTGCTGTGATAACACTATTCCAAAGGCAGAGTTGGGGCTAATGAACGGGCTCGTACTCAACACAATCAGCTATTTCTGCTGAGAAACCCATACTTTTCAAGCAGTAAACACTGCTTTTAACATTTAATCTAATGAACTGCTGGTGTGTACATACTAACAGGGAAGGAACTGTTCCAAACGCACTACTCGATCTACTGATCTGTTTTCTGTTTCTGCCTTAATTTATCAGAACACACACACACACACACACACACACACACAGAAACACTTGTCTGAAACAGCTGAGGCTAGTCAGGATGTCAATTGCACAAATAAAAAAAAAGGTTGTGATATTTGTAGAGGTGTTATTTGCATACTTTAACCTTGTTGTGCTAATTTACTGCTTCATCTTCAACACAGACAGCTCTAAATACATATATGCAGCCATATTTATTGCTATATTTGCACTTCTGGTAGATGTTGTCTGCATTTTCAGTGCCTTGTACATGTACTGAACAATGACAAAGTTAAGACTATCTATTACTGATAGTATTATATATCTCTAACTGATGGGAAACCAGTACTTTTAAACACTTTTAAACACTGGGTCTAAATGAAAACTAGTGGATTACTGGTGTATACACCATAAACAGCTATAACATTAGCACTAACACTGATAAATCCTCCTTGTGTCGCCACAATAGATCTGATTATTCGAGGCATGGTCTCCACTATCTGGCACCAAGACATTAGCAGTAGATCCTTTGAATTCGTAAGTTGTCAATGTGCCTTAGGTGCCCGATTCACCCGTTGGCCTTTCTTGGACCATTTTTGGTAGCTAGGTAATAAGCACTGCACACCGTACAACACCCCACAGGACCTGCCTGATTTTACGGAGATGCTCTGACCCAGTCATCTAGTCATCACAATGTTGTCAAATAGGTCAAAGATCCCTTTTCTTGCCCATTTGACCTGCTTTCAGCACATCACCTTCAAGGACTGACTGTTCCCTTGCTGCCTAATATCCCCACTCTTGACAGATGCCACTGTGGATGAAGATCACCAATGTCATCACTTCGCCTAATGGTGCTAATGTTGTAGCTGATCGGCGTACATACTAGCAGGAGCATTTACTGGTCAAGCTACCAAGAGTAAAATCTGAAAGTGTAAAGTGTCTGTGGTTTACAGAGCCGGCTAGAGAGGTGCGATTTACATGGCTGTCACTGAGCCTTTACAGTAGCTAGCCGGTTAGCCACCTAGCTTTCACCAGCTATCTCACTACAGCCGCTGAATGCTGTCCTGGATTAGCGGCCCAGCATCGAAACAGCAAATGACAAGCACACAGACCATAGCAATACAGCTCAGGACATGTTAGTGTTATTGAGTTAGCTGACGTTGTTAACGTCAGCTAGCTACATGTGTGCGTATATGTGTATGCGTGTGTGTGTGTGTTTTAGCTAAGGGAGCTAGTTTCCCCACTCATCACGCGACCACCAGACAACGTCGCCATGCACCATGTTTACTTAAGTAGTAAACAGCCAATACAGCTAGTTATGCCATTACACCGATTACGAATTATTATGTATGTGACAGGCTGTCAAAAGGTCTGGTAACGTTAGCGCTGTTTGGTGAACGCGTTAGAGAACTAAACGAAATGTGATCTGCGGTACAATAGCGACCCGCTTGTTGCACGGCAGACCTCTCCTGCGTTGACTGGCTCCACACGGCAGATTCACCAACGCTAGTGCTCGTATCTGCCAAGGAAAGCCTCATGGTAAACTACCCCCCAAAACGACCTTGTAAAATATCTGTAAACCCGTTCGTCTGTTTGGTAAAGGCACGGCGCTCTCAGTGTCCGCGGCGGACACACACCAACGCAGCAACGTTAATTTCCTGAGTCCATGTTGGCTTTTCCCTGCTAGCCTGCTACCCACCTCGACGAGTCGCGCTAGCTACAAATCCCTGTAATCCAGAATGAGCCGGGCCGGGTGTGGTTAAAAAATGGTGCAAAATGCGCTTAAAATCATGTTGACGATCCACAGGCAACCACAGACAGCTCCTCCACCACGACCATCATGCGTATCCGTTTTCCTGGCATGTGGCAAAAAGATGCAGGACGTGCACATTTATTAAATGCTCTCTTCTTCCAGTCGTCTTCTCAGCATCTCTCGCCCGCTGCGGATTCGTGACGTGCCTGCGCACTAGTGATGGAAGGTTCGATTCAGTTCAGTGAACCGATTCTTTCGAACTGTCCGTTTAAATGAATCAAACGTCCAAAAGAACGATTCATTGATGGAAGTTGAGTCAAAGAAGAGCTGTTTAAGCTTTGAGTCTACCATTTTTTTTATATCAGAAATTTACTTTGAAAAAGTGAAGCGTGACATGTAAAAACAGGATTGTAACATAACGAGGAAAATAAATAATATTTTAGCATGTAAGATAATTAAGAATTCACATTGGACATTCATTTAAATGAAAGGAAATAGTACTGCTATGAATTCTAACATGTGCACATTTTGTTTTCACAAGTAAAATTGGTTTTGTTGGAATTTTAATAGTTAAATCTTAATAGTGAACATTAATGTAATCATTTTATTTGCACGCCACAATTCCCTTTTCACCGGAGAATCTTTCCGCATAAAACAAAGTAGCTACAGATGAATTTGTACTAACATGTTGCAATATGATTTTAACATTAAAAGTATCCAACAAAAAAAACAGGACATGAACACCGCGTATAAGCTTTAAGACAGGACTCGTGAATCGGAGCGCAGGAATTGAATTAACTTTAAAGAACCTGCTCGAAATGATTCGTTGTTGATTCGTTCACGATTCGATCACCCCTCGCAACAGAACGCAAACGTGAACGTACATTCCGCACGTGGACAGACTAAGGCAAAGCGCGCGCCCAGCGGGAGCCTATAGGTCGACGGCCCCACAGTGGCGCCCCCGTCCGGTCAAACATGTGAAGCTGCTGTAGTTTTGACCAAACAGGCAATAGCGGTTCTAGACCGTTTCAACTGGGGGGCAATCTAGGGCCAATGTAAGAGCTAGGTTGCTTTCTAGCCCATGGTGCTTTGCAGGTAAGAAAAATTCTAATTTGTATTTATACAGTTTTCAGTTACAATTTCACAATTTATAATTTTGCATAATCTGGTGAGGTGAGCAGATCAACTTCACATTGTAAAAATGCTCCACAGAAGTTTCCCAAAATGGCCCTGCGTTACCCTGAACGATTTACAGTTAAAGGGTCCACATATGGCACATTCTAAAGCACCCTGCACACCAACCGGCACATCCGGTACATTTTAAAGCAGCCAGCTCACTAACCTGCACATCTTAAAGCACATATTACAGCAGCTGGCACACCAATCAGCAAATTCTACAGTAACTGGCACTCCACCCAGCACCCCATCTGGTGCGTTACAGCAGTCGGCATACCGACCATCACATCCTATGGCAATGGGCACACCAACGGGCACATCTTATCAGCACACCCTATAGCTGTCGGCACACCAACTGGCACATTTTAAAGCAGCCGGCACACCAATTGGCACAATGACCAGCACATATTAAATAAGCTGGCACACTAACCGCCACATCTAAAGCTGCTAGTACGTCAACCAACATATCTCACAGCAGCTGGCAAGCCATTAGGCTGATCTTAAAGCACCTGGGACATCACCCGGCACATATTAAAGCTGCTAGCACACCAAGCGATACATTCTAAAGCTGCCGGCACACCACCTAGTGCATCCTAAAACAACCAGCACAACAACTGATACATTTTTCAGCTGCCTGCAAATGGCACATTACAGCAGCCAGCACACCAGCTGGCACACATCCGGCACATCCTAAAGCAGCCAGCACAACATTTGGCACAACATAAAGCAACCAGCACGCCAACGGCCTCATCTTACAGCTGGTTCCCCACAATGTCTGAAATGGACCAATACTCAGTGTCTCCAGTTTGCCTTTGAAACTGAATAATATTGAATAATATTAATAGGAAGAAAAAAAAAACCTTACGCTTCTGCATTTTCAGCAGGGTATCCACTTTGAAGCAAAAGACACTTGAGCCATTTATGTCCAGCTCAATACCCTTAAAACATAGGGTTCTTCAAGAGCTTTTGATTAAGAAAACAATGGTTCTGTACAGAACAATAACAACTCAAAGAACCATCTGAATGCATAAATACTTTCTGAATACAGGGTTAGATGATTCTTCTCTAATGGAAGTCATTTACATTTATGGTATTTAGCTGATGTATCCAGAGCGACTTACAAGGTTACTCGTATCACAGAGGTGGGCCAATGTAGTGTTAGGAGTCTTGCCCAGGGACTCTTATTGGTGTAGCGCAGCATAGTCACCCAGACCGGGAATCAAACCCTGGTCTCCCACATGGTAATGTAACCCAGTGGCAGGTAGTGGTGTTATCTGTTGCGCCACACCAACCACCAAGTCCTCTACCTACTATATAAGGTTCTTTAAACCTAAAAAATACTTACACTTACATTCAGCATTTTTATTGATCAATTCATCATTCATGTTGAAACTGACGATGTGTGCCAAAAATGGCCCTGCTTTACCCTGGACGGTTTACAGTTAAGGGGGAACAGATCTATTAATCACTGGACTGATGTATTGTAATTAATCAGCACCTGAGATGCAGTTATATGTTTGTTTGTCTCTACAGCTGTTCTGACTTCAGTCTTAGTTCTTTCGGGGCGTTTTTACGCATTTTGTGCGTTATTTACTCGTCTGGCGCGCTTTTACGCATGGCACACGCTTTTACGCACGGCACACGCTTTTACGCAGGACGCGCCTTTTTGCGCATTTTGTGCGTTTTTTTACGCATCTGTCGCGCGTTTACGCAAGGCGCGCGCTTTTACGCGTTTTGTGCGTTTTTACGCATGGCGCGCATTTTTACGCACAACGCGCGTTGAGGTGCCGGCTGCTTTTGGATGTGCTGAGTGGTGTGCTGGCAACTTTAGGATGAACCGGTTGGCGGGCTAGTAGACTGAATAGTCTTTCTGTGCAATATTTCATACTTATATTATATAATCTAAAAAAAGCTAGCAGCCCTTTACACTGCCCTGACAGAAAAAAGCATGCACCAGCACAGACTGGTTACCAGTAAACCAGACCAGCACCAGACCAGCAAAACTCATTTGAGTTCTTGCTGGTCTAAGCTGATTTTTCAACCAGATATATAAACATTTCACCATTAATTGACTAATGTAAAACTGTATAGAATTACATATTTAAAGCAAACCAACAGTAACAGAAAGGAGTCAGATTATGTTACTTTAATATCGAATCGGTTGGATTAAGTTACAGTTACATTTTCTAACAGATAATGAACAGATAACCAACCCAAGCCTGTATATTTAAAGTGCTACACAAGTAAAGTATGGCGTTACTGTGTCTAATGTAAATGGCGTTGTTATTACATCACACATGTGTCAATATCTGGTATTATTTAATTAAAAGATATAAAGTTTAAGGTTTACTCTGATGTAAGTCGAACTGTTTGAGCTGGGTGTGAAGCTGCCGGGTAGCGGGGCGGCCCAACATGATTGGCTCATGAAGGCGGTGGTTTTTCCTGCTTTGTCAAATATGAAATATCAGCCTCCACTAAACAGCAGGCGGGTGTTCCCTGCTGCACATCTCTCGAGGTGAGTGGAATAATGTCAGCATTCAAAGGTTAATCAGTTATTATATTTCCTATATTCGATGGGGGGAAAAGCCTGAGTTATTTTTTTTTATCAAAATGAAACACCTTTTTTTGAGACTGGTAGAAGAAAAGGGATTTCCACTAAATTCTACTAAAAGTGTTAAAAGTGTTGATGTTTTAATCACGTCGGCGTGTTCTGTAAACTGTAGCCTACTGAAAACTCACTGAGAAAATGAGTTGGATGTACGGAAATTAGACTAAACATGAAACTAGATTGAAAATTTCTTCTAAATATACAAAAGTAATCCAACCTTTAATTAAAGTAGAGGCTGATTACGTTACAATTCATCTTAATTTGAGGATGGCTGCTGTTTCTGTTTTATTTTTTATTTACCCTGATATTTATTTATTTATTTATTTGTCTACCTTTGCAAACAACTCACGTTGTATATTTGTCAAGTGTTTTTGCTTCACAAAAAGAAGACTACTGCAACACAGTCAGACATACCGCATGCCAGGTCAAACCGCAGACTTCCCCATCGCATCTTTGTGTGAGGCAATCAGCCGTGCCATTCCCATGCACTATATACTCTTTACATGAATATAAATATAAATATGACTTGCCACAGGATTCCCACATTCTATCTATTCTAAGTAAATTTCACTGAGTAAAATAATTTTCACTTAAACATGCTTAAAATGTGTTTTTTGACATGGAACGACATGCTCTTATCTAAAACCACCCTAACTAAAGTGTCATGCTGTGACTGTGAATTAGCTGTGAAATCAGATTAACTGATTTAAAAAAAAACAGTTCAAGTTGACACTTTTAACTTTTAATATGTAATAACTTAAACAATTAATTTAAACTTATTCCTTTTTATTTATTTATTTTAAAGCAAATGTCCAAAAAATTGTTAGTACTTAGTAACACCACCTTTGGCAAGTATCCCAGCTTGTAAATGCTTTTTGTAGCAGCTGAGAGTCTTTCAGTTCTTGTATTGGGGATTTTCATCTGTTCTTTCTTGCAAAAGAAGGGTGGTGTGGTATGCACTGCTCTTTTTAGGTCAATTAACGAATTCTCTGTGTTGTTTCACTTTAGAAGTCACCCCCGTTTCATCTTCAGCTTTTGCACTGTATGCTGTTTGCTGCTATTTATGTAATCTATTCCTCCCTTTACTAGTGAAATGTTCCCTGTGCAAAATGTAAAATATCCCCTGGCTGAAACACAAACCCAACTCCACGCTTAACAGTTGCTCGTTGCGGCAAGAAAAGTTCATTAGTCCACAAGGCTTTTGAGGTGTCAGTTCCCTATTAAGCTCCAGCAGCACAATACCAAAGTCTTCTAAATCTCCCTGTTCTTCTGCAGTTCTCTAGCTTTCATATGAGCATTTTTCTTAGAAGGTTTCCTTGGTCTTTCAGACCTCAACTTGACCTCACCTCAACTGCTATTTCATACTTACATTACAACTAAATCATAAACTGTTACCTGAAAATGCTTTGCTGTCTACTTATTGCCTTCTGCTGCTTTGTGGGCATCAAGTATTTGAATTCTCAGAGTGCTAGGACTCCATAGCTTCTGCTTGTTAGGATTAAAGAGGTATATAAAGCTTTAAAGAAATCTGTATCCCCTTTGCTTTTTTGTAACAAAGATTGTAAGCAAACCATATGCCTATCAAGCTAGGCTAATAAAGGTCTGAGACCTTGGTGAAAGTTATCCGTTTTATATTCTCCTTTTCACAGGCACTGCCAAAGTACATTTTTATTATGTCATACCAGATCATAAAATGATCACAGCTGTGTTCAGAAGTTTATATAGACTCAAAATTGATATGAATGTCATGGTAATATTTGGGTTCTTAAATGATTTCTCTGAACTGTTCTTTTTCAGGTTAGAATGACTGTACAGCATCTTTAACAGATAAACAATGTGCTTATTTTAATCAGCCCAGGATCAAATGTATACATACAGCACAACTAATAACTGGTCCAATGACCTTTAGCGAGTTGCACCTCGACCTGATGCTTTTGGTAGCCATTAACAAGTTTCTGGCAGAATTCTGTTGGATATTTGATTGCTCTTCTTGGCAGAATTGGTAGAGTTCAATGAAAATGTGTTTATTTCCTGGCACTAAACCCAACTTTTATGCACAGTCCAGATACATTATATGTCCAAATGTTTTGTTGTTGACACATACAGTTTGTCTAATCTCTGTACAGAAGTACCGCTAATAGAATAGGGCTCTCTGAAGCAGATAAACATGAACCTATTGGAATCTCTGGAATGACGGTGCTCAATCCAGTATTTTTGGGGAGGTGGTGAGATAAGATAAGATAAGATAAGATAATCCTTTATTAGTCCCGCAGTGGGGAAATTCACAGTGTAACAGCAGAAAGGGATAGCAGGACACGCAGTTACAAAAATTTAGATAAATAAATAATTTACACTATATACACACAATATAGATAAGAATTAAAAAAAGCAATAAACAATATTATTTACAGCAAAAGACTCTTAATTGCACATGGGGGTGGGATATTGCACATAGTATTCCCTGACATGAACATGTGTGTGTAGTTAAGTGTGTGTGTATGTGGTCCGCTGGGAGCAGTGCTGGTTGTGTAGTCTGACGGCAGCAGGAAGGAAGGACCTGCGATACCTCTCCTTCACACACTTGGGGTGAAGCAGCCTGTCGCTAAAGGAGCTGCCCAGTGCTGCCAGAGTCTCATGCATGGGGTGGGAGCTGTTCTCCAGCATGGATGCCAGCTTGGTTGTCATCCTCCTGTCTCCCACCACCTGCACTGGGTCTAAGAAGCACCCCAGGACAGAGCCGGCCCTCTTTATGAGTTTGTCCAGTCTCTTCTTATCTGCCGTCGAGATGCTACTGCCCCAGCAGACCACTCCATAAAAGATGGCAGATGCCACCACTGAGTCAAAGAAATGGGGTAAGGTGGGGTGGTGGTTAGTAACGATTAACGATAATCGAACCCTCACAGCAATGCTCCAAAATCAAGTAGAATGCCTTTCCTGGTCAGTAGAGACAGTCACTCCAACAAACATTATAAACTCTTTTTTAATAGCCTTGATTTTGGAAGAAACGACGAATGAGTGTGTTAAATGGATTTATTAATCAGATTTTGGAGCAGGGACTTCTCTCTTGGATGGCGGTCTCTCAGTCTATGTCTATGTAAAGCTCACTTGACTGTAGACAGTAACACTGGTGTTCCAGCAGCCTCCAGTTCATGGCAGGCCTGTGCCTTGACCTTTCTTGGGCCATTCCTGATGACAGTTTGGGTCTTGGGACCTTGGCAAAGTGACTACAGTTATTTGAACTGATGATCATGGAATCTGCAGTTGTTTAGAAACAGGACAAGCGCTGCTTTGAGCCTGTGCAGACCACGCTCACTGTGACAGGCTTGAACTACACCCGCTTTGTGATTGGATTCTTCATCCCGCTGTGTGTTCTGGTAGTCACCAATCATGCTGTCCAAAGTCCGTTACCTTGCTGTGGCGGTCATCCTGTTCTTTCTGGTCTGCTTTACCCCCTACCATGTCATCCTATTGCTACGGGCCATCAGTTACCACTTCTCAGAATGGGGTTGTGACTTTCAGCAAACACTTTACACATCTTACACCATCTCTCTGGGCCTGTTGACCATTAACAGTGCCATGAACCCCGTTCTTTACATCCTGGCCACCGACAACAACCGCAAAGAGGTCTGCAGAGGTATGAGCAGCATTCGCAGTGGCCGATTCTTTAGAACTCATATCTCAGCCAGAAACCACAGCCTCCGAAACTCCTCAGGTGCATGTAGGAAGAAGGTACACGGAGGACTAAGCTCTTGGTGAGTATAAGTATTTCCAAGTGTAATTTTATTTTACTATCCTTCCCTTTATTCATTTTGTCACCTATTTGTGGTGTCCCACAAAATTCCCACATATTTAGCACTCCAGATCTAAGCTTTATTTTACTGGCAAAGATTAAGATTATTACAGTTTTCAAAATGGCCTCTAAATAAATTAAAAACAGCGAGCATTAGATGAAGAACAACACAAATGCATCTCAACCTACTTCCCTGCTAAGAATTCTAGCTGAAAACTAGGTTTTGCTGGTTACTGGTTTTAGATGATCTGAACTGGTTCTTTAAGGTGGTTAAAAATTGGGTCATCCGGGTGAAAATATACCCTATACTGGTAAGCAAGCTGGTTACGCTGATTAAACAGCTTAGCTCTTTACCAGCACAGCATATGTTTTCATTGGGGATCGATGGTTTAACTTGTTTACCAGTTTGGTCAATTGGGCAATATTCATATTTCCACTCTTTAATGACCTCTTAATTGAGGTGATTCTATTGTGATCAACATAAAAATATCCACAGGACAAAACATATGAGCTTTGGAACATTTTAATTACCACGGGATGAGACTCAAACTCCTTTTCCCGTTCAGGAAGTCTAAATATGAGCATAACTGCATGGCACAGTCTACTTCATGATTTAAAGCCTGACATCTGCCAGGAAACAGACTCCAAAAGAATGACGGGCTATTGCAGCACACTTTAGTAAGCAGTGCCAGAGTGAGGTAATAAGCACCTTTCATTAACCTTTCATTCACTGTCTATGAAACGGTTAAGTTTTGGAGGATGCTGGTAAGTACATTTCTTAAATGTCTCTGTACTTCCAGCGGCGTTTTTCTCATTACTTTAGCGGGGTCTTTAATGGCGTCATGAAACATTCAGCCGTATGTTGAGGCGTTCACACTGATGAGGCGTTAAAAACAGGTTCGTGTTTCCCTCGCGCTGAAACTACACGATTCTACTGGCTGCCCTTAAGGGGCGTGGTCTCCGCTTCACCCGCCGTAGAGCCGTAGAGTCCACCCAGGACACACACTGCACTCACTGTCAGTGAGCATGGCGGACCCCGAGACAGAGAAGACTGCCTCAGCAGATTCATTGGAGAGGTACTAGAAGTCTTCTTACGACATTTTAATGGTTGCAGCCACGGTATCAGAGCTCTTTCAGCTCATAATGTCATGTAAGCGGCTTTTATTGCGACATGGTTTCAGCGTTGTGCTCTTGCTGCATTTCGACGGTCTTCATTCCTCTTAGGTCGGTTCCTCTCACATCCGCATATAGGAGCCAGCTAAATGTCTCGGGTGTGTTTCCTTGCCTTGCAGTATCGTGCCACACGTCGAGGGTGAAAAGTTTAAAAGAAGTCAGAACATCTCGTTTTACAAGTAAGTTCGACAAACACCAGAAGAACATGTAGCTGTATTGAACAGCCACTGTTTCTGGAAGAAATACACAACGACTCTCTCGTCAGTGATTGACTGGTTAATAAAGTGCTCAAGTGTTCTATAAAGTGCTCAAGTGTTCTATAAAGTGCTCAGGTGCTCTATAAAGTGCTCAGGTGTTCTATAAAGTGCTCAGGTGCTCTATAAAGTGCTCAGGTGCTCTATAAAGTGCTCAGGTGCTCTATAAAGTGCTCAGGTGTTCTATAAAGTGCTCAAGTGTTCTATAAAGTGCTCAGGTGTTCTATAAAGTGCTCAGGTGCTCTATAAAGTGCTCAGGTGCTCTATAAAGTGCTCAGGTGTTCTATAAAGTGCTCAGGTGCTCTATAAAGTGCTCAGGTGCTCTATAAAGTGCTCAGGTGTTCTATAAAGTGCTCAGGTGTTCTATAAAGTGCTCAGGTGCTCTATAAAGTGCTCAAGTGCTCTATAAAGTGCTCAGGTGCTCTATAAAGTGCTCAGGTGCTCTATAAAGTGCTCAGGTGTTCTATAAAGTGCTCAGA
This sequence comes from Salminus brasiliensis, assembly GCF_030463535.1. Taxonomy (NCBI): domain Eukaryota; kingdom Metazoa; phylum Chordata; class Actinopteri; order Characiformes; family Bryconidae; genus Salminus; species Salminus brasiliensis. The sequence continues at coordinate 16,944,529 of NC_132887.1, read as the reverse complement.
TGCTCTATAAAGTGCTCAGGTGTTCTATAAAGTGCTCAGGTGCTCTATAAAGTGCTCAGGTGTTCTATAAAGTGCTCAGGTGTTCTATAAAGTGCTCAGGTGTTCTATAAAGTGCTCAGGTGTTCTATAAAGTGCTCATAACTGACCTACAGGCGACAGAGAGCCAAGCATGGGTTGCAGTACTGTGCCTCTCTGGAGACCTTGGTGCTGACAGAAAGTGGAGCGAGTGTGGAAGTGTATGAAGCTCACTCTCAGGTAGACCTCCGGCCCTCTGTTGACTATATCTGCTTTAAGCTGAAACTGTAGCAATTACAAGACTTTACATTTAACACAAACACAGGATAATTAAGAAATCCTGTACACTACATGTTTACTGGTTTGGAGACACCTGCTAATCCAGCGTTAATTTTTTGAAAGGCTGTTCATTTTCGGCCTCTTGCTGCTGCTTCCTCTTTTTTGACAAGTCTTACAATCCAGACCTTGAATCCAGTTTCCGGTCCTGGATTTATGAAAGCATCATTGATTCCTACTGACTAGTGAAAACCCGAACACTGGATTCAAGATTTGCATTTCAAGATATGTACTTGAACATTGCTCTGATGATTTGATTGCATCAGCCATGAGAATTAGTAACCTAGTAACCTCATAACACAGCTCAGTGTGGGGTGGCTTTATAGCTCTCTAGCAGATGTTTGGCATTAAGCATGATGCTCCAGAGTGTCTCATCCGGCAATGCTCTCCTTAGGTGATTACCTAAGATTACAGTATTAAAGTATTAAGCCTAAAGCCTTAAAATATCAGAGTTCAGTAATTATTTGGGGTGCTGATTATGTGATATTAACTGTCTGCATCCAACAGGAGCGTCTACTTCTTCAAGTATGTGCAATTCAAAATGGAACCATCAGAGTAACAATTGATGAGCTGCAGCCTATCAAACCCCGCTATAAGGTTGCTGATGTGTTGGTCAGAGAACCAGAATATGAGCAGTAAGTTCTGAACGTAACACGACACTGTTAAGCTTTAACAGCCAGCAGAAAATATAATGATACTACTGGAATTTTTACTAGAAGCTCCTGAAATTCTTTAATGGAGTGTTTTGTTTTTGATAGGTTGAGGATCGAATGGAGGAGAGCAGGATGCGTGTCGCTGACCTGGGGTCCAGGACAGCACCGGATCCAAGTCTCAGCTTCTCCTTTCTGCCTGGAGGTCCTCTGTGAGGAGGAGGTTATTGTCACGCTAAATCCAAAAGGCAGACTCTACTTTGAGACACTGCAGGATCCTACCAGGTATATGGAATCAAGTGTCTGATTTTAACACATTAAAACTTTTTACACCTTGCATTAACATGTTTGCAGATTGTATCAAGATAGTTTGGTCAGGATACATTTATACTTCTCACCCAAATGACAAGATTGTATTTTACTTTCCATAGAAAGCATGTCAACACGTACAGTATTTTACTTTATTATTCTCCTGGTACTACATATTGTGTAAAACAGTAAGGCAGTGAATCATTTACATTTCCTGAGATTTCTGCACCTTTACGACACATGAGAGAAGTGAATATTGGTGCAGGACAGTTCTACCTGGTTTCACTTTTGTGTGCGTCATCCTGCCAGTCTTTAAATTTGCAACAGCGATGGACATTCCACATAATTTGTGGAAATAATCAATAATAGAAGATGGAGTAGAAAACCTATTCCATTTACACTTCAGTTTAGATACACTGCATCTCTAAAATTTCTAAATGTGTTCTAGTTGTGTTTACACCTGGTTTTTCAAGTGAAATCAAGTCAGATCCAACTGTCCAGATCCAACTGTTAAAATTACTTGTTGATCCAAGGTGTAGCCTTATTGTGCTCATTTTAACACAGAAAAGCAGAAATAATTAATATCTTAGTGTAAATAACATAGAAATTGATATGGTAAAATATGTTTTAAAAATATAAACAACAATAAAGTGAATTACATTGTCTACACTCATTTATTAATTTTTCCAGGCTGTCCTCAAGTTCACATCAGGCAAGTTCACATCAGGCAACTCACCTATTGTAACCAATCAGCCTTAATGTTAACACTGTTTGTCTAATATTGTGTAAGTCCCTCTCATATGGACACCACAAGGCACCAAGACATTAGCAGCAGTTCCTTTAAGTTCTGTAAGTTGTAAAGTGGGGCCTCCATGTTTATCATTGAGCCTTAGGCGCAGAGGACCCTGACGCCGGTTGTCCTTTCTTAAAACACTTTTGGTAGGCACCCCACAAAACCCTAATATTTTGGAGATGCTTTCACTTCAGAGTGGCGCAGATCCTTATGCTTGCCCATTTTTCCTGCTTTAACATGTGAACTTTAAGAACTGACTAATATATCCCACACCTTGCCAGATGCCACTGTAGAAGATGATGAGCAGTGTTTTTGGATTTCACTTGTCAGTGGAGTTAATATTATTGCTGATTGGTGTATGTAATACTTCATCCTTACCATGTAATAAACTATCCATATCTTGTTCAGGTGGTCAAAATCCATTTTTTGTTTTTATTTCACAGGATGATAAAGATTCTTTAGGGCTGTGGCAAGAGACTTTTCAACAGTTTAAGGACATCAAGGCAAACGGTGAGTCTGTGTCGAGTGTTCTGTAGGTTAAAATGTCTTCAAAACTTACTTGTAATCATCTTTATTTAACCCACAACATTCATCCTACAGGTCCCAGTTCAGTGGGTATTGACCTTAGCCTTCATGGCTTTGTTAATGCTTATGGTCTTCCTGAGCATGCTGATGAACTCCAGTTGAAGGACACCAGGTAGGGTTAACAGCTATAGTTACTGAATGTTGTGTATGAATAGGTAACAAACACTGTATTAAAAGCCTAGTAAGATCGAACATCAGCCTGATTCACCACCTGGGTTTTTTTTGTTTTGTTTTGTTTTTTTGTACAGTGGCAGCGAGCCATATCGATTATACAACCTGGATGTATTTGGCTATGAGATAGGCAGCAAGATGGGGCTTTATGGCTCTGTTCCTTTCCTGTTGGCCCACAACCAAGACAGAACACTGGGCTTGTTCTGGCTGAATGCCTCTGAGACTCTGGTAGATCTTCACTACTCAAGCCATGAGGAGGTATCATTCCATCTACATATTCTCTGCAGATGTACATCAGTTTTAACAGGTTATCTTTTTACCGATGATTGTCTGAAAGAGCATAATACAACCTCACTTATTTATAATATTGTATGTGTTGTTTTCCAGCATGGAGATAGTGGTTCACCAGAGAAGAAGAGCAAAGTCAGTCCTCAAACTGACGTGAGCTGGGTGTCAGAGAGTGGACTAATTGATTGTTTCATACTGCTGGGACCCTCACCAGCTCGCGTGTTCTCTCAGTATGCTCAACTTACAGGTATTCACCAATCATAAAAGCAATATTTTATCAAAAACAAATGTAGACATTTTTATGGTCGTTACCTCAGATATGCATGATTGAGTAAGATATATTTGATTAGTGAGTTACAGTATCAAAAGCTAATTCGTAAAAGTCATGGCATAGAAATATTTAGCAAAATATAATACAGTGTATATAACATATATATACATATGTTGCAGTGCTAAATCATAGATCATAGATGACTTGTTTGCTACAGTCTTATTCTAATGTTTGGCACCACTGGTCTTTTTTTTTTAAGTGAAAACATTGAAGAAGGAAACCAAATTATACTTAAATATGGCATTTTGTAACATAATTCTACATTTAATTCTACGTTTAATTTCTACATGTTAACATATTGGGGGGAAAAATTAATGTGCTATTACTTTTGCATATGCTTTATTGATTACATTTTTGGTTATTTTGCAATATGTTAAATTAAGCCATGTGTAGAAGTGTGCCTCTGCAGAGAATATGAACTTTTGTTTAGTAAGAATATCAACATACAATATGACTGGGGTGCCCTGGATCTCATAGCTTCAGTGCAAACCTAGAAACAAAACACACCTTTGCAATTTGACTGCATTTGGTGTAAAAGAAAAATGTGTAACGTGCCTATTAAATATAACCAGATATGGACTGTTAATGCACTGTGCTGAAGATTCTGATAATGTTTCTCACAATGATATTCTCTGTCTCAGCCAGGCATGGTGTAGGCAGAGTTACTCAGCAGAAATTCTGCTAGAACAATGATCCATTTCTCTTGTGGATGAGTGATGTAGTCTCACCTCATTCTTTTTGATAAAAATGAAGTAAATGTTGGAAGCAATTTTGGAAAACCTGGAAACATAAAGACATGTAAAGTAATATTTCCAGTCATGGAAAAACACCTGGAGGGTGGGGGGAATAAATTGATCAAATGTATTGAACCTATTAAGTCATGGAAAATGTGAAGCTTAGTCTGAGTGTCCATTCAAACCCTTTTGATGAGTCAGTTAGGGGTCTTATTATAAGGCTTGTATTGTTGACTTGTTTATTGTGTTGAGAACTTCTACACTTGCATGGTATTTTATAATTATTATTCAAGAGCAACAGCTGTCATGGAAATTCATGGAAAGGTCCTGGAAAATGATCTCTGAAAAAGGTGTGGGTGTACTGAGGAAGTAAATTCCCACAACTGTTGTGGATATGTCCTTTTTACTTTCTCTGTTGGTAGGATACCAGGCACTGCCCCCTCTGTTCTCCCTGGGTTATCATCAATGTCGTTGGAACTATAAGGATGAGAACGATGTGAAAAGTGTGGATGCCGGCTTCGACCTCCATGACATTCCTTATGATGTGATTTGGCTTGATATAGAACACACAGAGGGGAAGCGCTATTTCACTTGGGACTCCAAGCTCTTCCCTAACCCAGTGGATATGCAGCTCCATCTGCAAAAAAAGAAAAGGAAGGTGAGCTGGCAAAAGCTGCAATTAAATTATTATTATTTTTTTAATTAAAGGGCATTGTTGATTTAAATCATGGGAAACCAAATTTTGGATAAATTGCCTGTACAGTATAAATTGTCTGATATAATGGATATAATTAACTGAAGGCATAATGTACATTACAGTGTAACCAATCAGAACAGAAGTTATATATTTGTCTTTAAGGAAATGCCCTGTTTAAATGTAAGAGATAAAGAGAGATTGAAAATGATCTGGTACATAAAAAAACATACAGAAGTCATAAGTGGACCTCAAGGTGGACATGGCCATTTTCTATACATATTCTTGTGGTATTTGTATTGTTTCTGACATATTTTGTTTTGTACCATAGTTGGTGGTTATCAGTGATCCTCACATTAAAGTTGACCCAGACTGGCCTTTTTACTGTGCAGCCAGAGATGGTGACCATTTTGTGAAGGACAGAAATGGTGGTATTTATCGTGGAACCTGCTGGCCAGGTATAAAACCTTTCACAGACAAGACCAGACCAGATTTTCTGTTTTACCAGCCTTGATAGTTTGTATTCCCTCGAGTCTAATGTCTACAGTATTGTATTTATTCATAATTAACTATAATATATTTCAATGATTTTTAATTATAAAATAAATTATTAATTTTGTGGATGTTCTGGGTAACATGCTTTGTAGCTCATTCCTATATATTTAGCGGTGAAGTAAGCCTTATGTATGGGACTCTGAATCCAGTTCCTTTAGCAACAGTGTTTATTCACTTCAAAGTATGTCTGTTGTGTTTTAGCAGGTGACTCCTGCTACTTGGACTTTAGTAGTTCAAGGACAAGGTCTTGGTATGCCAACCAGTTTTCACTTGACAAATACAAAGTGAGTGTGAAAGAAAAGGTTCAGCCTTTTCTGTCATCTATTCTCAATTTCTAGTGTACAACTGAATAGTATTCACTTCTATGGTTTTGTTGCTGACTTCTGTTTTTTTTATGCATAAGGGGTCTACAGAGTCCTTGTTTGTGTGGAATGACATGAATGAACCCTCAGTCTTCAATGGACCAGAGCAGACAATGCCGAAAGACACGGTACACTGTGGAGGCTGGGAGCACAGGGATCAGCACAACTTGTATGGCTTCCTCCAGGTTAGTAGGCACACAGCTCTAAATGTCATCCACAGTGCTCAGTTGTGAGGATTCAAAGATGCCACAGTTAAACCAGCAATATTGTGTCCACAGCACATGGCTACCTTTGAGGGTTTAGTAACTCGCTCTGGTGGTCTGGAGAGACCGTTCGTCCTCTCACGCTCCTTCTTTGCTGGGTCACAAAGAATGGGTAAGCCAAAGTTTACATGAAATAGTAACATTGTCACATTGTCTGCTGAGGCACACAGGTCAGGGTAGGGACAGAATTTGTGTCAACAGTCTAGACCGGCAGAGGGGGTGTGGGTAATGTTTTCTATGAGTATATGAGTACGAGGCTACTTCCAGCATTATAAGGCATCATGCCATGTAAGCTGTTTCACAGCAAGGGGAATTCCTTTGAGTGTATATTTATATAGTGTCCTTAATAAAGTACTTGGTGAGTATATATAATGCACTGTGTGTGATCTGTGCATCTCTGTCACAGGTGCAGTATGGACAGGAGACAACCTTGCTACCTGGGAGTATCTGAAGATCTCAATCCCGATGCTGTTGTCCTTGAGTATCACTGGAATACACTTTTGTGGTGGTCAGTTTAGGTCTAGCCTAACGTTTTTGAGTTGTAGGCTAAGAAAAGTAACAATAATAGTAATTTAAGTTGCAGTTGCCTTATCTGGACGTTTTGTTTTTTAGTATCAAAGGAACTAAATTGTGGCCCACATATGGGCTCTTAGTATGGTGGAATGCCCAAAATATAAAAGCTTATTGCCACAACCTGAGAAATTTAAAAAGTGTATATGTGTGTGTTTGTGTGTAGCTGATGTAGGGGGCTTTATGCAGGATCCTGACCCTGAGCTGCTTGTGCGCTGGTACCAGGCGGGGGCTCTGCAGCCCTTCTTTAGAGGCCACTCAGCTAAATACACAAAGAGGCGCGAGCCCTGGCTTTTTGGGGACGAGGTCACATTAGCAGTGCGATCGACAATCCAGGAGAGATACTTTCTTCTACCCTATTGGTACACTGTCTTTCACCTAGCCCATACCTCAGCCCTGCCCCCTATCAGGTACTGAAGTCTGCATCTTCAAGCTGGACTGATTTAGTAATGGAATAAACTTATGACTACAGACTGGACTTTTATGAGCCAATGAAATTCATTCCAAATCCTGTTTATTCCAGGCCTCTGTGGGTGGAGTTCCCCAAGGAGACAGAAACCTTTACTGTGGATAATCAGTACATGATTGGTAAATAACGACAAAGCTTACTGTTGTGTCTATTATTTCATTTACAGCATATTATTTAATGTTGGACTAGAATATTACTATTTGCAATTTCAGGCAATGCTCTCCTGGCCTGCCCTGTGACTGACCCAGGAGTCTCAGAGGTCAAGGTTTTACTGCCAGGATCAGATGAGGTTAGACTGAAGCTTAGTGGAATTCCTTATAAATGGTAAACATGTCAAGTGCATTGTATATACAGTATACTTGAGCAGAGGAGTGTGTGTTTGGTGTGTTGCAGTTGTGGTATGATGTAAGCAGTGGTGAGCAACACCGAGGAGGTGGGACTTTAACTGTTCCTGTAACTTTGGAGACAGTGAGTAATTGTTCCTTGGCAGCCATACATTATCCAAACACCTCACAACAGGTATCTGGTGCTAATCACCTGCCTCATGTTTAAACCTGACATGGCCCATGTAATTTGCAGTTGTTGACCTGGCCTTACCTTGGCATTTGTATTGTGTCCTCTATATTAGGTGCCTGTGTTCCAGCGTGGGGGAACAGTGGTCTCCAGGAAAACAGATTGCGGCTCCTGCACGGCTGAACTCCAGCAGCAGCCCTTCACTCTAACTGTAGCCCTGGACTCAAAGGTAACTGTTTGGGCAGGTCATGATAAATAATGTGGTAAAAAAAAAACACAATGCTAACCATAACGATTTTTCATTATTTTAATAACTTCGTATAGTTTCTACTTATTTAAATATGCAAGGGAAAAAAGGGTCTCCTGCTGTAGATTATGCACCACAACAATACATGTGTACTCGCAGTAGTAAACAGTAGTAGTTTAGGTGCTAATTTCATAATGATGTCAAACATAGTTAAATTTTCTGATGTAATCTACAACATAATCAAGATACTATTTTTAATACCATTGATTTTAAAAGAAAGAATAATTGCACGTGTCCTGATACTTTTGTCCATATATTGTTGTTTTGTTTATTTTTTTAGTTAAAAGTAAACAACATTGTTTCTGAATATATTGCTGACAATATTTTCTGTAAATTGGGGTTTAACTGTGATAATACTGAAAATTAATCTCATTGTGTCACTAGTGTCATTAAGATGGTTTCATATCATCCAGCACCTGAAGAGGAGACCAAGCAGTTATTTTATTTAGACTTCTTTACTTTAACCTGATGAACTGTCCTTGCAGGGCAATGCTGAAGGTATGCTGTATCTGGATGATGGACACTCTTTCAGCTACAAGGACAAAAAGCAATTTTGCTTGCGTAATTTCATGATGCAGTCTGGCAAACTTACTAGCAGGTAACTGTTTTTTATTTCTGCCTGTGTGAAAAATTATTGCCCCTTTGTTTTTAGTTGCTGGTTACACTTAGCAGCAATAACTGCTAAAAAACACTTTTTGTAGTTGTAAGTGTCTCATTCGAATTTTGGTCCTCTACTACTTGTAGAGCTGCTTCAAGACGTGTATGCTTCTCAAATTCTAATTATAAAATCAAAATATGCAGAAATGCAGAGCAAGCACTTTTTGCACAGTTATATATATATATATATATATATATAGTTATATATATATATATATATATATATATATATATCCAATCAGAACATGCAACAAATGTGTGATGGGGCTTTGTCTGTGAAAGTTCTGGGCAGAATTTCACTTCTGTTTTGTATACTCAGCTGTGCAGATGAAGAAGGCCAGTTCATCTCAGATGGCAAGCTGGAGTCAGTGGTCATTTTGGGTCAGAAGAATGTTACTGGGCAACCTACTTTAATATCAGGTGAGACTTGTCCATTTAGTTATTGTTAAAAATAATAATCCTAATAATCACAATAAAACATTATGAAATATCATAATTATTATTTTATTACATATGAAACAGTCTGAAATATAATTATTTGAAGATATGTTTTTGCCTGAAATTTCCTTTAATAATAAAGTAAATTCCAGACAAAAACATATCTTCTGACTGACCATGTAATACATTGTTCTATAACTATATCAGAATTAGATCTACTTTATTGATCCCAGAAAGAAATTTGTAGTTGTTACAGTTGCAACCATTTGTGTAAGAATAAACACTCTATAAAATAAAATGTAAAACAAAAAGAGAAGAAAATGAAATGAAATTAAAATTAAATTCTAAATGATATGAATGTAGAGGCACTAATTGTGGCAGTAATTGTAATAATAAATGTGGAACATGCTGTATAAAGCAGTTCATATTATTGCACCTCTTGAGTTATTGCACATATGAACAGTATAAATTGTGTATTGCACAAATGAAACATAGTGTCACACATTGAAGGAGGAGTTATAGAGTTGGATGGCCACAGGTAGGAATGATATAGTTTTTTATGTTGTTGAATAAAACATTCTATTCTTCTATTTACATTTACAGTCAGAGTGTAAACATGTTAAATGTGAGTGTTAAAGCTGACATTGTAAATGAACAGTTACAGGTGTAGATTTACAAGTGGTAATCAAGTTCCTCTCTCACTCTGCAGCTGCAGGAAAGACCACAATCATCATGTTTCAGTTTGAACAAGAACAAGCTATGCTGACCCTGACCGATTTGGACCTGGATATACACACAGACTGGGAAATAAGAATATAACAGCAATAATAGGTAACAAAGCAGGAAAAGTGCAGTTTTTTTTTACCCTTAGAAAGTACGGTCCTACTTGTGGGATTTGCTGAGGCTGGCCCTGGTTGGCATGATCCCACTGGTGGGAATGGAATGTCTGGCATAGGATATTCAGCTTCGAACGTGACGCAATAACCAGCTTTTAACCAGCAGACATGCACATTCCTAAAACTGCTTAAACATCTGTATTAGTCACTGTAAATTTGCCAGTCATACCGGCCACACATGCTTGTTCATGCTCTGTGCTTTGTGATTGTGTAAACTCCATGCTCAAAATATACTACAGTGATTACGTGTTTTCTTCTTTATCTGCTAAAAATGCACGAAACAATTTCTCTCTGCCGGCCACGCCTCTGATAATTTACCATGGTGCATAACTTCAGTTTAACATTTCTGACTTCAGATTCAGAATGTGGAGATTGATATTTTAAAACATTTTATATCAGTCAGATCCAGTCAATACATGAACCAAAGCTATTTGTGATCAGATCACAGTTACTGCCTGTTGATTCCCCAACTCCATGCAATACAGATGGCATACAGCTAAGTTGCAGAGTATCAGTTAAATTCTCAAACGTCAGAAACAGCCACACCTTACTTGCAGAAGGGTTAAATCATTTGATTCTGGATTTATTTGGCTTTCCCTAGAGTTCTCCTTGTTCTTTTATGTGAATAATGGCCATGATGTTTTACTCAAAAACCCAAAAACTTTTACCTTAATGTTTTTAGACTGGGAAGGGAACTTCCGCTGCCTTTCAAACATTAGTAATCATAGAAACCCAGTTTAGTCTCAGATGTACATATATGTTCATATAACATTCGTTGTAATATGATGGTAGTACATTCTAAACAATAAAGGTGCTACAAGGAATTCTTTGGGTGATTCCACTGAAGAACTATACTTTTAAAACAAATGTCCAGAAATTTTAAATACTGCAAGGGTATTATTTTGCCCATAAAATCAAACCCTGCACCAAAATGTTCCTTTTTATTACAAGAACAAAGTTTTGACTTCAAGCAGTAAAACCGAAGAATGATGATTGTCATCAACAACAATTTTGTTACATAAGCAAATTGAGAGCCGAAACCAAAGAGGCACTGACTTTGTCACTGACTCTTTACATGCGCTAGGTAAACAAAAGACTGTCTTTGTTACCTTTCTGTGTTGTAGGCAGCTGTCAAGAACCCCAACATGCTGCCCACATTTGTTTTGATGTGCTGACATAAATTACCATCCTTTTTTTTAAAGTACACACTGCATTTCAAAGTTTGAGATGAATACAATTATTGCCACTGTAATCTTAAAAATAATAAAAACCTTACTAAGACATATAACAAATACACAGATTGTTGAAGATTTGCCTCTTTGATGCTTTGTTCTGATTCAAAACACATTAGCAAGAATTACAGAAGCATTAAACATTCAGCTTGGTGTGGTGCTTTGATATTGACATTGATATTGGGATATTGCTTTTATTTTGTGATTTATACAATACATGATATAATCCTTGCCAAACTGTTTGTGTGTGATTTACTGGGGGATTCAGGTTGTTTCAAAAGATTCTCAAAAAGGGAATGATCAAGTTTCAGTTCTGTAAATGTTTCCTAGTGTCACATAAAACGACTGACTGTTAGGACACATGTATCCTAAATGGTGCATTGTGAAATATCATTAAAACACTATGTATAAATGAAATGGAAATGTTTTATTATTGTTGAAAACAAAGTCAAAAAAATTTTTGTAGGTTTCTAATATGTGTGTTTCTCATTCAAATCAAATTGTTAGAAAGTTTCTAGCTCTTTTTAGGGGTGGAAATGCTAAATAATATATTTGAGTCTAATTCGATATTTACCTTTCTGTTTCTCACTCAGTGGATGAGAGCAAGCAAGCATTTGATGCTGCCACAAAAATGGTAACCACCTTATTTTTTCGTAGCATTTTAGTAGTATTGGACGTGTACACCACATTGAGGCGTATCCATCCTAACAGTCAGACTTTCCTTTTAAAAACAAAACAAGCTACAGCATGGTAGCCATTGAGTTTACCTTCATTAAGGTAAAGTACAAGAACACAGGAAACTTGGATTTATTCACTTAATAAATGCAATATCAAAAACATTCTGATACCCTGATCTGTTTAAGTATGATAAAATGAGCAATGCTGGCCCAGCATGAAGTCTGTAGTTAATGTTATTGTTTAGCTTTGCATTCATTTTACATTTAACTTAACTTATTTACATTAGTTTACACTGTAATTAATTACATTATTAATTACATTTCTACAGGTTTAAGCAACTACAGTTTTTAAGTAATACTAATTTAGTCAGACAATGACAAACATGGCAAAAGTAATAAATATTGTATATAAATAATATTTTCATAAATTAGGACTCTACAAACAAATTGAATCTGCTCAATGAACTACAAGTGATGGATCATTTCTAATGACACCATGCTTTTGTTATGGCAGCCTGTCGTAAACTCTAGTGGTCAAATTCAAAAACCACAAGGTTGCAGGTTCAAATAGTTTAATGGTACATCATATGCCTGGGCAATTGATTGGAAATGAACCAGAACCAACATTCAGAACTAATTGATGTAATCTTCTGAATATTATGTGGGTTTTTTTCTTGGTAATACATTTTTCAAAAAATCTGTTCCCCCACTGTGCATTTATGTACTGTCCCCTTAAAAAACATACTACTGTGTGTTTAGTCACATGACTGCGTCTAGTTTGTGACATGGAGACCTCAGAGCTGAGCAACTCCAGCAGCTTATATAACTGCTCATTAAAGGTAATCATGTAAATGTTCAATTAATCGTGATACTAATTCTAATACTGCAATAGTACATCAGAGAAATAACAGTGTGTGCAGGTCTTATTTTGTCTTAGTTTGTCTAAAATTACATCTTAGATTCCCCTTGTGTTCTTAGACTTTAGATAACTGTGTAAGTATTTATTTTTTGTTTGTTTGTTTTTGGTCACACACACACACAGAATGGTAAAGTTGGGTACTCATTACCTTCAACCAGAATACAGAAACAGGGAGATTTGAGTGTGACTAGTTTGAAGGAGTGTCACCAGTACAAACACCTTAGTAACATTGTAATGCCTGATAGGTTTCAGCTTTATTGATCAGGGCCTTTGTTAATAAAGTATGCTGTCTTACTACATCAAAATTGGAGCTCTTACAAGTCCTGCCATTCAACTAACTAGTATCAACAAATGCTGTTTCTATGAAATTCTATTACTAACAAATGAAGCAGACCACCCAAAAGTGGGCCTGCCTTAAGGTTTGAATATGTTGACTCAGCTTATGATCTTCAAATGTTGTTGCAGTCTCTTGTACGAGTCTTGGAAAGGCTCTAGTGAAGGTGGCATGGTCCGAGCCCTAGCAGACGGGTAGCGCTACGGGCAGAGCTCAGCCCGCTGTGGTAATGCTGAGACTGCTCGATGCTGAGCTCCATTGAGAACAGGTTTAGAGGGCTTGAATGCCTTCTGCTGAGGCAGGCCATCCCACTGGCCACTCTTTGCAGCTTCGCTCCCCTTTGTATCTCAACAATGATGGCATGAGAGCACACAACTCATTGTTCTCCAGCCAATGGGGATGGTCCAAAAGAAGACTGTAGCTATGTGTGTATATTTGTGTGTGTATGCGCATGTGTGCGCGCATGGTAAAGTGTGCCTAGTCACGCATGTCATATGAATGTCCTGTTCCTCCAACCTTGGCTAACATCCACTACATGACCAGGGGAACACCGTGTCACTTAGCTGGGCAGCCAATCAGAGGTCAGCAGTTTGGATTTATGCCAGGGTTATTAGGCTTCTAAGACTTAAGTGGTGGTGGCAAAGGCCAGTTTTTTCAACAACAAAAAAAGCGATCCCGCAGTGCCGGTGAGACGAGATGCCCTACACGCCGTCTGGCTTTTTCTGCGACCGGTTAATCCGGGAGAGGGAGAGGAGGGATGGAGAAGGATCTGTGAGCAAGCCTCTCCGTTTCAGTGGCCAGGACTTTACCATCCTGAAGCAGGAGTGCCTCCAGAAAAAGGCCCTGTTTGAGGATGAGACCTTCCCGGCCACCGTGGAGTCCCTTGGCTACAAGGAGCTGGGCCACAAGTCCAACAAGGTCAAGAACATCGTGTGGAAAAGGCCCAAGGTAGGAAGGAGGAAGACAGCATCCAAGCTTGAATGTTAAGATTTAAAACAATGGAATATGCATAACTGGACATTCTCAAAATTTATATATTTGATATAATTCATTTTATACTTCTTACTGGATTTGTGTAGTTTTTTTGGGGGGCTACACTGGTATGCTCTTAATGAAGGTGCTGCAAATGGTTCTTCGAGCAATGCCACAGAGGAGCCACTTTTGGTTCCACCTTATTTGTAATAGAGATGTATGAAGAACCTTTTAAAGTTATAAAGAACCTCCCTTAATGAAAACACATCTCTGTTAGAAACATGGTTCATTATGGAACCTAAAGTGGTTCTGCTATGGCATCACTCAAATAACCATTGGTAGCATCTTTTATTATTAAGAGTGTACATAAATTGTGGACAGATGCCAATACCTCACCTTGATCTATCTCTATCTATTAATCTGTTATTCATATGTTATGCATTGCTAGCTTAGTTTAGTATTTGTGACTCTGAACAGTTGGAGGGGAACATGTAATAGATGACACTGAGGGAAATCTAAAGGGAATAATGGATTAATCACTTGTCTGAATACCTGATGTATTACTTTGTCCTGCTTCTTTCTACTTTTACTGCTTCTACTACAACTATCACAAATTCCTTCTTCTATATCCGTGTTGACCCCATGCTTGTCCATCTGTGCGGTGCAGGACATTTGTGACAACCCACAGTTCATTGTTGGAGGAGCCAGCAGAACAGACATCTGCCAGGGAGACCTAGGTAAGGCATGCTGGAACTAGTAGGTCTGAGGCTTTTGAGACTATAGTGCCCATGACCAGAAGGTCCAGGGGGGATTGGACCCCTTTTCTGGACTGCAGTACAACTTTATGATCACTTTCTGGGGTCCAGAGGCCAGCAGGGGCCCCCTCTATATTGTGACTACTCTAGTGGAAGGGAATCCAGCCGGCAGCACTTCCTATTGTTGTGTCCTCTACACGGGCAATAAAAAGAGACCAAGGACACAAAGGTAGCTTGTGCATTGGGCAGAGCTGATAAAACCCTGGCATGTTCCCTTGGACAATCAAGAAGTGCTGAGGTTAGCAGTGTGGGCCCCTGTTTTGGTGCAAATATTGTGTTTAAGGCAAACAACTATTTGCATTTTCATTGATTTAACCTGCGGTTCACTAAAGAGCATGTATGTCACATTTGATGGACTACTTTGGGCTGTAATTCAAACGGGTGCTTTTACTTTAAAACAAATGTTTACAGTTACATTCGATTTACAGTAGGTTTACAGTAAATGTCAGAAAACTCCTTTCAAATTGAGTGGTGAGGCTAGGCTAGAACTTCCATATGATTTTAAGATGGACATGGTAACATTTTTCAAACCTGCTCGTAGCTCTGAAAAAATGTAAGTGGCATAATTAGCAATTTCAATGTTCCTGTCAGAAATCTCAGCGAACTGGCAGATTAGCTTTTAGTGCTAGAGACAAAGACATTGTCCCACAACAATGCAATTATGCAGGTGATAGATTTTCAAGACAACAATGTTCATAAAGATGTGTATATGTATATAAACTTATTATAATAAATTATGTTTTAAAGCCTTGATAAATGGATCACTAAATGTGTTTATTTTACCCCAGTTTATTGATTTATTTGATTAACAGTATTTAATATGGGATTATGATAATGAAAATATGAAAATAGTTTGTTCCAATTTATTTTGTTACTGTACTGTAAAAACCTTAAATCTCCAATTTTACTGTTGTTTTTTTTTTTTGCCTTTTGACATAATGTGAATCTGGCAGTTGTTCTTTACATTGAGTAAAAGTGTCATTAATGGACCAATGGAAATGCTTCCATTGAAATACAGTTTTCTTCTCCTGTGAAGTTGCTATTTTGGAGATACAAGGTTTTCTGTCTGACAGCTATGAAAGTTATGTTTGTTTAAAATCGTTAAAATCATGTGGATGACAGACACATTACGACAGTAGATCATGTAATATGGTGTGATTCAGCTTGCATTCATGACTTCTACCATTGCGTGACATGTTTGACTTAAATGAATTAACATTGTTAATTTGAAGTTGTCCACACAAACCTGCACAGTGGTCAAAAGCACACTAATAATACACACTAATACCTGCAGTATCACAAAATAATATTGTAATTTTGCCTTCAATACTTTTTAATACATTTAAAAAAAATATATATATATATATATATTTACATTTATGGCATTAAGCTGACGTACAAGGTAACTCATATTACAGAGGTGGGCCAATGCAGTGTTAGGAGTCTTGCTCAAGGACTCTTATTGGTGTAGCGCAGCATAGTCACTCAGACCAGGAATGGAACCCCAGTCTCCCATATAGCTCACTGGCCGGTAGTGGTGTTATCTGTTGCACCACACCATCTAGCATACAAATACTGCATATTTTGTATACCTTCCTAAAAACAAAGGTGCCAATACAAACAACAACAACAAAAACCTAACGATGCCAAGGAACTAATTTTTGATGAAAGGGTTCTGGGCTTGCCACATTTGAACCTTTGAGCAAGGCACATAACACACACAAATTCCATCAGTTTCAACACAAATGGTGGATATGGTTGTCTTTATCTTTGAAAAACCTCCACATAATGCTAGTCTTGTAGCAGCCTGTTGGAGAACCATACATGCTAATCTAACTCAGACGGGACAGTAGCAGTTATTAGGATATCTAAAACATGCAGATGAAGAGTTTATTCAGTAATGTGTCTTTTATGCTCAATGAAGGCATCAACATCATGTTGCTATAACCTATAAGTGCTTTAACCCTTATATCCTCTTAAAAACCGAATATTTGAAGTAGTAAACAAATATTGAATTGTTGAAAAGGACAATATGGGTATAAGCAGACTTTAAAAAATGATGAATTTTAAATGATCTAAAAGGATTTATATATATGATTTATTGTTTATTATAGATTCTTAAAACCCACAGATTTTATTTACAATAATAATTTGCTGTTAATGTGTAATTAATGTTAAATAATATGTTAAATTAATTAAACGTAATGTTAAAATAGATAGTTATGAATAGTCTGGGGGAGTATCACAAAAACAAAGACTTCTCAAAATCTGGAGTGGTAAAAATGTGTCTCTAATTGAAAAATCCAATTTTTTCCAGAAGTTCTTGTGGATGGCTTTAAAACATGAGGAATAGCCTCGCAGTAGGAGCGGGTACAAACTCCATATGTATGTGTTTTGCTTGGTGTGATATGTTTGACCTTTTCTCTGCCCTCTGCAGGAGACTGCTGGCTGCTGGCAGCCATTGCCTGTCTGACTCTAAACGAGAAGCTGTTGTATCGGGTTGTTCCTCAGGAGCAGAGCTTTTCTGACAACTATGCTGGAGTCTTCCACTTTCAGGTTGGTGCCAAACATCAAAACCGCTCCATAATATAATCATAAAAAGTAAGTAAGCAAGTTTGTAAGAATATTTTTTAATGTTTTTTGTTTTTTTGGTTAATTCAGTTCTGGCGTTATGGAGACTGGGTGGATGTCGTCATTGATGATCGGATTCCTACCTTTAACAACCAGCTGGTGTTCACCAAATCTGCAGAGAGGAATGAGTTCTGGAGCGCACTCTTGGAGAAGGCCTATGCCAAGTAAGACTCACTTTCAGAAAGGTTGGCTGTTCAGGAGAAGAAGAAAACATTTGTTACATGATATTTTATTCACATTTTTAACTTCAAAGGTAGGTTCATTTCATGGTTTTATATCAGTAAGGAGTTTGTTGGTTTATTAGCTAATATTCAAAATGTATTTAAAATGATGTGAAAACGCTTTTTAAAGGCTGTGAAAGTAAAAAGAAGAGGTTTTGACGCGACAGCTTTCGGTTTTACTCAGGCTTCATGGTTCCTATGAGGCTTTGAAGGGTGGAAACACTACTGAGGCCATGGAAGACTTCACAGGCGGAGTGACTGAGTTTTATGAAATGAAGGAAGCACCAAAGGAACTTTACAAGATCATGAAGAAGGCCTTGGAAAGAGGGTCACTAATGGGCTGCTCTATTGATGTGAGATACATTGAATATAGAATCATTTACTGTTTGTTTTTTTTTTTTGCACAATTTCTTTTTTAACCGATCCATATCTTTACATGAAAGAATGCTGATTTTGTCCCTCTTTGACATAATAGGATATGATTAAAAAACAAACAATCATCTACAGACTAAGAGTAGCAATTAGCATTGTTGTTGTTCTTACAGTCTTTGGTCCCAGCTCGCTTTGAGACTCGCACTGCAACAGGGCTGGTGAAGGGTCATGCCTACTCTGTGACCGCTGTGGAAGAGGTAAGGGCGGTGTGTGACTAGAACTGTACTTTGTCTTAGACCTTTTTATGGATTGTTGATGGTCAGTGTATGGATATTGGCTTTTGCATTAGTTGATGCCATGTGTAAACTCTGTTTGTCCTTGCAGTGTAAACAGAACGCGCAAAAGGAATCTAAAGTGCGTCTGGTGCGTCTCCGTAACCCCTGGGGTCAAGTAGAGTGGAACGGACCTTGGAGTGATAAGTATGTGGCTTCTCAGCAAGAGGTTTTGTGGGACTTTAATGACTTTCAGATTCTTTGAGGAGTGTATTTGAGCAAACTGGTCTCATATCACTCTCAGTGTTTACCAGACTCAGCAGTACATTGAAATTATTATTACTTTTTCTTTGCGACTGCAGTTCAAAGGAGTGGGCTACCATCTCAAAGTCAGAGAAAGACAAACTGCAGCATCAGAATGCAGAAGATGGAGAGTTCTGGTGAGTAAATAGGCTATATATATAAATATATATATACATACAGCTCCAGAGAAAATTAAGAGAACTCTGGTTCTCTTAAGAAAATTAAGAAATTAAAATTAAGAAATTAAAATTAAGAGTTTCTCTAGTTTTACTATTTATAGGCATTTGCAGGGTTTTTTTTTGCAGAAATTATTAAGAAATGATTATAATAATTATGATGCAAAGAAGATATCGTTCAAATTTAAACAACGCAGTATTAATATTTGAACTTTGAGAGCATTCAGAAATTATTATGGTGAAATAACCTTGACTGCCAATTACTGCCAGTCAATCTTATACACACCAGTGAAACACACACAGTGGACAGTGAGCACACATGCCTGGAGCAGTGGGCAGCCAAAGCTGCAGCGCCTGGGGAGCAGAGAGAGTGAAGGACCTTGCTCAAGGGCCCAACAGTGGCAGCTTGCTGAGCCCGGATATCAAACCCACAACTCTGTGCCGCCACTGCCCACTGTCCATGTTATGCAAAAGATTTCCAACACAGTATCTTGTCACCAGAAGAAGATTCATCTATTGGTCCATTCCTCATGAAATGTTGACACAATATAAGGAACTGCCAGACTCACATTACGCCAAAAAATGAAAAAGCAGTTCACCAGTATCCAGTGCAGTGTCAGCTCGCTATTTAGGTCAATGCCATGTCTTTCAGGATGTCCTTCGATGATTTCAAAAAGAATTACACCAAGCTCGAGATTTGTAACTTGACCCCTGACGCTCTGGATGACGATAAGCTCCACAAGTGGACAGTGTCTGTGAATGAGGGCCGCTGGGTGAGAGGCTGCTCTGCTGGAGGCTGCAGGAACTATCCGGGTAGGCAGCTCATCAGCTGTAAAACCGACTTTTATGTTCTCCTGTGATGGTCATGAATTATAAATGTATGAAATTACAGTAGCCTTTCCTTGTCTTATGTGGTATCTGTGCACTAGACACCTTCTGGACAAACCCACAGTATCGTCTGCGTCTCCTGGAAGAGGATGATGATCCGGAGGACAATGAGGTGGCCTGCACTTTTGTGGTGGCTCTCATGCAGAAAAACAGAAGAAAAGAACGCAAGTTGGGTGCCAATCTCTTCACCATTGGATTTTCCATCTATGAGGTATTTGGCTTTAGTTCTTGGAAAAATTTAAATGAATGCCATCTTGTGCAGTGTAGCATACATGAAACAGGATTTAAACAGAATGGACTTTAAAGCACCATTATGTAGCATTTGTGTAGCTTCAAAATCATGTTCATGTTCCACTGATGTGTAAATAAAAGAATAGTATCTATATTGTTGCCATTCCAGGCTCCGAACGCTGCTAACTGCACTAAGTAACATTGGTGAAGCAGGACAACGCTCACAAAAACTGCATAAAGCCACATTTGTGTAAAATCCTGTAATATTACTCTACCACATCAATCCACATGCTTCATTCACTTTCAGTAACGATTCTGTATCGCCCAGCTTGCCCAGAAATGCATGTGAAAAGCGTGTCCTCTGGAGGTAGCTCAAAGCATGAAGGTAGAACCCAGGGGCAAAAATTGCTAGTTCTTACATAATGCTGCTTTAAACACCTTTTAATCACTGATTATTAGGACAAATACGATAAAGCATAAGATATTAAATGTATTGAATGTTTATTATTATTAATAAATGCTATTAAATGATTTGTGCAATGTTTTCTTCCCATTTATCCACAGGTGCCAAAGGAGGTATGGACAAATGATGGAGAGAAGTGTTTGAACCCCTTCGGTTTCTCTCTCTTTCTCTCTTCAGTAGAGGATGAGTAGTGTGCCTTGTGTCCTTCACTGTATGCATGCTGTTGAATACCTGCTTTTCTTCCTCATCACAGTCAGTCATCTCTCCATCATATGACAACACGTTTTTGTGCCGTCTTGTCTCCTCTGTCTCTCAGATGCATGGCAACAAGCAACACATGCAAAAGGACTTCTTCCTGGTGAACTCCTCTAAGGCCCGTAGCAAGGCCTACATTAACCTGCGGGAGGTGAGTCAGCGCTTCCGACTGAGCCCCGGGGAGTATGTCATCATCCCCTCCACTTATGAGCCCCACCAGGAAGGCGAGTTCATCCTCCGCGTCTTCTCTGAAAAGAGGAACACCTCTGAGTGAGTGGGAAGGATGGCCATGGGGTCATGGGAAAGTGATTTAAATTACTAAAGAATGGTAAAGGAATATTCCAGTGTTTTTCAAGGCTGCTGGACTCCACTATAAATGCTGAATCAACAGTTTCTCTGTCATGTCATTGTCCAAGCTAACTGCTAACTACCCATGAAAAATGCTGGCATATTCCTACATCATAAAAAAGTGTTCATCCATACCTGCCTTATGAAGCCATTCATAAGCTACCTGCAACCTTAAATAATAAGTCTCACAAGTTCTTAGCAATTATGAGAGCATTTTTCAGAAGTGTCTATTGTATGTAAATTATATGTAATGTAGCATTATGAATGGCTACAAAAAAAAGTACTGTTACTTTACTGAATTGCATAAATGTGGCATGCTTACAGTGGCAAGCTTGCACTGATCAGCCCTAACATTAACACCTCTGACAGATGAAGTGAAAAACATTGTTTATCTTAATCTACAATAGCATCTGTGAAGGGGTGGGATATATTAGGCATCAAATGAACAGTTCTTGAAGGTTGTGTTAAAAGAAGGAAAGCGTAAGGATCTGAGATACTTTGACAAGGGTCAAATTGTGATGGCTAGACGACTGGGTCAGAGCATCCCTAAAACATTAGGCAGGCCTTGTGGGGTGTTGCCTACCAAAAGGGGTCCAAGAAAGAACAACCGATGACCAGGTGGCAGGGTCATGGGTACCTAATACTTATTGATGCGATCCATGGAGGCCCCACCTCAGAACATATAGGACATTTACATTTAAGGCATTTAGCAGACGCTCTTATCCAGAGGGACTTAAAAAATAGGACTTACAGAATGTGCTGCCACATACCACAGGAGGTCTTAGGGAATCCATGCCTTGAATGGTCAGATCTGTTGTCGCGGCACAGGGGAGACCTACTCAGTGTTGGGAAGGTGGTGCTAATGTTATGGCTGATTGGTGTGAAGCGTCACTTATTCAGCTCTCTTAAAGGGGTGGGAGGTTGGGTCTGTGGAACAATCCCATCAAGGACAAACAATTTTAACGGCAATTTGATTTGTAGAGCTGGAAGAAATCGGCCCCAATTCGAAGCTGTAATGGAATCTTTTTTAGGACAAGCAACAGCACATTTTGGGACGCTCCGGTAAACACTTTTTCCGTTCTGAATGCCCCTGTGATGCACCATTAAACATCAGCTCACTGAAGAACGAGCCAAGCTGAGCTGATGATGCTGGAGCCCGAGGCCAATGAGGATGCAAGGATCAGTTGCTCTAATCTACTCCTATAGGTTCCCGATAAATAGGTTGGGTATTTCTGATAAGCTTTATTAAAATTCCTGGTCTAGATGTGAAAGTACTACCATTATGAAGATCATAGTATTGCATCATTTAAGCCATATTATGGTCTGACATTGCAGTTCTGAGCTATACTGTAACTCTTATGTTACAGTGTCAATGTGGTGTGGCTAAGCATAGGAATTATTTCTCTTAAATTTTATTTATTTATTTTCTATTTTTGGAAAGACATGGGCAACAATCCCAATTTTAGAAAAGGTTTGTGCCTCATGTGAAGGACTGGGGTCTCTGTAAGGAGGATACTGAAACGAAGGATGCATTTCTCATCTGTCTTCAAAGAATCCTACAAAAATGATCAGCCATCAGTGACATAACAACCAAGAAGGCTTAGCTGAACAGTACACTTGTTCACTTCGGTTTTAATTGGTTTGGAGTCCAGGTAAGGTGGACTGACTTTGGAGGAAATGGAAAAAAGAGGAAATGAGGAACAGAAAATAAACAACTGTGTAGTGAACACAGGCAGATACATCCATCACCCATCATTGCTTGTACATTTGTTTATTAGTGACCAGTGTTTGTTGATTTTTACTCAGGGAGATAGAGAACAGGATCGAGGCTGACCATCCAGTGGTGAGTATTGGCTCTTAGATAAGTTGAACCAAATGATCTAAGGGAACTTTTTTTTATGTAATTTGAATCACTTAGAAATGTTAAAACGTCTGTTAAAATGGTATGAACATTTTAAACTGAATCAACTTGAAGCATCTCTAACAAAGTCTTCAAGAATTCTAACAAAGTCTTCAGCACACAAAATCACTTTAAAAATGCTGTGGCTTTAAAACATCTGCACAACAAACCCAGCAAAAGGAAGGCCGAAAATGGAAACCCAGTCTCTGAGATTCTGTGAAGCCCATTTTTTCTGGTTATCAAAATTTCTATATTGTTTATATAAACAATTGAAAGTCTTAATCTGTGAAAATCACCGCTTCATGTGTATCATTCTAAAATACAGAAAGAGCTGAGGACAAACACTTTAATATAATAAGCATGTTCAGCTTTTAACTCACTTTTAACTCCACTTCTTTCTTCGTTTGCTTAAATACCAATGCAAAATCAGCCGGCTCCAGCCTCAGCGGGGGAGGAGAGTGAGGAGGACCAGCAGTTCCGCACCATTTTTCAGCAGATAGCCGGGGACGTGAGTACTGGGGATCCAGGGAGCGCTGGGGGGACCGTGAGTATGGTGCTGGGGTGGGAATGAACTGGTAAAAGGCATCCAGGCATTTACATTCTTTAATACATTTTTAATACTTTTTTTAGCAGTAGCATGGTAGACTTTACTAATCAATACGATCTGTGGCAAATTCACTAACCTGACTTTGATGTTTCTCACTAGTGTTAATGAAAGTCCTTTTCCTCTCTGTTCCTGTAGGAAATGGAGATCTCAGCCAGTGAACTGCGGAACGTCTTGAACAGGGTGGTGTCCGAACGTGAGTACATTTCTGTGATTATGGACTGCCAGGTTTCATGGAGTTCTTTACAACACTGTTTCTGCCCTTTACAGACAGGGAAATGAATACAGAAGGCTTCAGTCTGGAGAGCTGTCGTAGCATGATTGCGCTCATGGATGTATCCTTTGAAACATGACTGTTTACACACACAGCATCATATGTCATTATTATATTAGTTATTTTAATGCGTTAAAATATTATACTCACTTAGTAATAATACAGTATGATTTGCTTCTGCTGTCAGATTTTCTTGAGAGGCACTTTCATGCTGCAAATCACCTGCTCTACCACAAGTCATTGGTATTTATGGGTCTAAATTGTGTCAAGAAAATATTCACCACATATTACACCACCTCCACCAGTCTAAACTGTTCACACAAGGCAGAATGGGTCCATAGAATTAGAATAGTCCATAGAATCAACTTTGTGCCTCAGCAGAAATTAAGATGAATCAAACCAAACGTCAAAGGCTATGCTTTCCAGTTTTGGTGAACCTGTGCCCATTGCAGCTTCAGTTTTTTGTTCTTGGCTGACAGAAGTGAACTGATTGGCTGATTAGTATGAATGAGTAGGTTAATGTAGTCAATGTGTTCCTAATAAAGTGCTCTGTGAGTGTTTGTTACAGGGAGTAATTAGTACATATGCACAAACTTGCAAAACAAATGAATCCTGAAAAAATAATTGGTTGATTACTGTCAACATTCAAATATGAGAAGATGATAAAAGCAAAGCACTGTTTAATTTTTTTTTTTCATATTTGTACTTCACAGTTTCCTATCTGATAAAATGGCCAGTCAGTTTAGGGAGCTAATAAACTGCCTAATCAGATCGCATAAGTCCACGACTACTTCATCAACTTAAAATTCAATCGACCATCAACTAGCACCTCTTGTATGAATGTGTGTGATGTTTAATCTAGCAGAGCCTTCGTTTTGACCTTGATAATGTTTGCTAAGATGGACGGAACTGGGAGACTTAATCTACAGGAGTTCAGACGCTTGTGGACTAAGATCAAACAGTGGCAGGTTTGGGGTCTTCTAGTTTGCCCAAATGTTTGTGGACACCCTTTCTAATTATTGAATTCAGCTATTTTAAGTTTCCCCCACTGCTGACACAGATTTTGTCTAGATCCTGCAGAGAAAAACGACCAATAAGCAGATAAACATATGAACCTACAGCACGAGCTAGAGGGGTATAAAGCTCCCCAGCATTGATCCGTGGAGCATTGGAACCGTATTCTCTGGAATGATGGTGCTCCATCCAATACTTTTGTGATGAAGTGGGATGGTGAGCATCCAACATCCTGACCTCACTAGCACTCTTGTCGCTGAACGCAATCCAATCCTCACTGCTTTTTAAAATATCCTTGCTGTAGAAAGGATTAGTGAATGAGCAGGTGTCCTAATACTTTTGTCCATATAGTATATGTAGTAGAAACAGATTTACAAATTAGATTCCTCCTCAGGGAATTTTCAAGCACTACGACACCGAGCAGACTGGAAGCATCAGCAGCTATGAGATGAGAAATGCTGTCAACGATGCAGGTGAGAGTTCTGGGTTAAATATAAGGGGTTCCTATCTTAGTTCTGGTGACCTGCTGCCACAGAGGCCAGGCCTCCAGAACAGTCTTGAACATCTGTAAATGAACATTTCTAGTTCTCTATTTTATTACATTTGTGTCTAGAATCAGGAGCGACAGTGCTCACACAAATGCAGTTCTGTACATTAATGCTGGAGTGGTTGTGAGTCTAATGGACGTGTCACTGTGCAGTCACGTGTCTTGTGTGCCGTTCAGGGTTCCGTCTCAACAACCAGCTGTACGACATCATCACCATGCGCTACGCCAACGAGAACATGAACATCGACTTTGACAGCTTCATCAGCTGCCTTGTGCGATTGGAGGGGATGTTCAGTAAGTGGTTCATCCAACTCCTGAAATGTAATTAGAGATGAAAGGCAAAGGGTCACTGAGAACGGCTTTCAGCTTGGACCCAGGGGTTTGAGTTTAGAGAAATAAGCAGACATCTAAACCTGAACTTTTCTACACTTTTTAAAGCTGTTCACGCCACAAACCCATACTGTCCTAGGCTAACCTTGTTTCTTTGCAGGAGCATTCCAGGCCTTCGATCAGGACGGAGATGGAACGATCAGGCTCTCTGTGCTGGAGGTGAGGACTGGAGCTACAAGGCTAAGAGAATGGAGCTGAGAATTAATGGGAGCTAATGTTGTGTGGTATATTGCGAGAGGGTTCGACTCTAGTCCTGCCGTCTTCAACTCTCAGCTAATTACTATGTTTACTGTGTGTGCTACAGCAGGCAACTCACCAGGCTGTGCAAATCACCAGCCCTCTGGGACCTGTGTTAAACAACCCTATCTATAAAAATGGACCTGTAGTAGCAGCAGTCTGAGTGAAACTCTTGAGTAACTGCATGAAACTACTGGTTTGAACGTTTTACTCAATTTAAAATTGGAATTATATGTAATTCCAGATGGGCAAAAACAAAATAACCCCTTAATTTTTTTTTTATTTAGCCTTTCAAAAGAACTGTCTCACATAATTAAAACATCCAACCAAAATTATGTAAATGTAAAAGTAAACTGGACACAATTATGCCAGTTTACTTCTTGGTAGGACCAGTACCATCCATTAGTCACATCACGAACAAAAAAAAAAAAACACCTTGTAATTTATTTTTTTTTATCCTTTGACTTTTACTTTTATATCTTGAATGTTTAAATGTATATTATGTTTTATCTTTCAAAAAAAGGCTCTATACTTGAGACGTAAACTGTTTTATGTCCATGTTTTTAGCTAGCTAGCTAAATCACAGCAGGGGCGTTTCTAGACTAGTTGTACTGGGGCACACAGAATTTAGAGGGACGCAGCTTTCCCCCTCTGCTCATCTTATGTTACTACTACTAATAATATTAATAACAATAATAAGACGAAGAAGAACAAGAACATTGTCAATTCATGTTAGTGTATGCAGAAAGCACAAACTTTAAAAATGAGTAGTTTGCTGTTACACTGGTCTCATCACGACGCTTATTTTGTAGGCTAATACTAGCACTAGCTCACATAAAAACCGATGCCTTTTTTGGTCCAATATGTATTTTTGTGCGGTTTTTCGGTTAGAAGTGGCTATAACCAAAACACAAAACTGTTATAACCTTGTCTTTTTTGCGTGGCTGAATTATTATTATTATTATTATTATTTGAATTATTTATGAGTATCCATTACTCAGTACAAACCCAAGAAGCGTTAGCTGCTCAAGCGTAGGCAACGACGCCGGGGCATTATGGGAAGTGTAGTGCCTGTAGTACATTTGCGTGGCGTGCCCTGGTGGTCTGCTCAGCAATCCGGGATAATCTTGACTTTCTTACTGCCGTGTATTTAGTAGGGCACATGAACATTTCTGGTCAAAATTGGGTCTAATGTTGCCCTATTCCAGAGATTAGAGGAACATTTTTATAAACTAGTGTATTTTACATGTTTCATTTATTTAGGCCAAACTGTTCCTCAAAACAAGACCTCTGTCTGTCTGGAGTATAGGTTTCTTAACATGTTTGTTCTGATGCCGAACTGTGTCCCTTTCTTCCAGTGGCTCCAGCTAACTATGTATGCCTAGACCAGCTCAGGATCCAGGTGAGCCTCAGGAGCAGGACCAGAACCAGCCTTTACCTCAACACTCAGTGTGCCAGACCACCGCCACATCTCCCTCTGTACCTCGTCCACCTTAACACCATCCCTCACAATCATCTCCACAAAAAGGCATCAGCCCTGAACTATTTAACAGCCCTCCCAACAAGCCCAGTTACGGAGAGACTGACATTATGGCACGTGCAAGCAGTCATAACCTCTCATCTCCTCAAAGCAGGCTGAAGAAGGCAAGAAATAGGTTTCTAGACCAGGATAGAGGTGTCTACTACTAGTGTCTGCTCAGTGTCCCGAAGCTGCTTTTCTCCTTTCACTCAGTGGCACAATTCATCTCTATTCATTCTGTTCTAACCTCGACTTTTCTTCTTCTTCTTCTTCATCTCCATGCTCAAGGTCTCAGGTCAGCTGTCGCTTCTCTTCATGCTCCTTTCATTTTCTTCTCTAGGCCTACGTTCTTCTCTTTTTCTCAGGCACAAACCACACAGGAAACCTCTTTTTTTCAGTACCTCACAGAGACTTCATTCATCATTATACACCTCTCCTGTACGTTCTTCATCTCTTCTTCGCTCTCTGACCTAGAAGTTCTATAGTGATAACCACCTCCACATACTTATAGATTAAACTCATGAGATCTTTCGCATGGGGTGCCCAGTCTCAGGCTCCTCTGCATTTGTCAGTGGGAAATTCCCCATCCTACCTGTTTCCTGACACATTTTACAGAAGCATCTTGTTTGTGAGCTGTTTAATGGAAAAAGAATAAGCACGAGTAGCAAGAGGAGAGGAAGGAACCATCACAAGCTACCACAGTGCAGAACTCACCGCTGCCGGAAGACAGCGTACAGGGTTTGTTTCCACTGCATACTGTGGACGTGGATATGGGTTGAACTTAGGCTTCTTCTTGTGGTTTCCCCATTTAAGCTTTGGTCAAATGAGTGTAGAGTTCTTAACCCTTTTAACCAAATAAATGATTGTGCAGTTCCTGAGTGATGTGCCTTTCCATGAATATTCTTTTTTTTTAATAATCTCACACAAGGACAGGTCGACAAAACTGTAAATTTGTTTTTATTGAAACAAGGTAATCACTGGAAAGGAACAACCTTGTGGGTACCAGGGAAGAGGTTGACAGAATGCTCCCTCAGCTACACACTATTGTACAGTTGAGTTAAAGTGGTACTGCCAGAGGCAATCGCTAAGAGGACCAAAAAAAAAATAAAAATAATAATGTGGCTAGAATAAAAGCAGCACAACGAAGAATCAAAGAAATGAAGGGAAAAGGCCACCATATACTATAGTATGCTGAAACCTTCTTAGTGTGGAGATAAGCAATGTTTAAATGTAGCTTATTGCCTCATATATTACTTATCTACTACTCAAGCACCACCTAGACCTGGGGTGGGCAAGGGAGGGCCAGAGTCCTGCACGGTTTGCTGATTCCCAGCTTTGATAGACCTAGTAAACCTGGTGATTAACAGGCGACTTCCACCACAGTCCAAGACAATCCACGTTTCTGTTCCATCTGACAATGAACAGACAAGACAGTGGTTCATCTGGGGGCTCAGAGGACCACATCTGAGAAGCACTGAATTTTAAATCAGGCCTAAATGAAACCATTATGACTGCTGTTTACCGTTTAGCGGCTGTATGTTTTTGTGTGCTGCCCTTATGGCTGAGTGCTATGGCATGGGAGAGGGATTCTAGTACTACACTCCACTCCATGAAGAACACCTCCCATGTTAACTTCAACAACTTGCAACACTCACACAGTGAACAAAAAAATCCCACAGTCAGACTGCCTGCCCTTCCGCCATCAGCTTCTGTATTTATATCAACACAAAAGAGGCAGAGCCTTTGCACAACTCTCAATTATATGAACTTTACTGTGGCACAATTCAGGCAACCAATATTTCACAGTATTAATATTATTATTAGGCACAAGCACACTCCCACGCATTATGCTCACAGTAGGTTAAGCACTCTTAACTGTCATATTTCAGGATCGGTCACTTAAATGCCTTCCCTTGAAAGACAATCTGAATTACGGCAAACCAGAAACCCCTCCACTTTGTCTTAATATCAGCGAGCAACCACACAGAGTAACAAAAAAGGGGAAAAACAGAAAAAGAGAGAAAAAAAGGCAGTGCTTATACGAGAATAGAAAACAACCCCACGTAATGCATATGAAGTCATCTTTCCACATTAGTGGGAAATAAAGTGAAACCTCTGAAATGACAAGAAAGAAGAAAAACTTGAAGGAAAACAAAACTTGAAAAAGGAAGTAAAACAAAAACAGGAAGAAAAAAAAAGGTTAGATGTATGACGTGCTATAGAATAGCAACTTATTCTCATTAGGAAAAAAACAAAAAACATAACCAACCCAAAAAAACCCCCCAAAAAACAAAAACATCTTTAGTGTTTTAGCATAAAGCCAATACTGCAAATGTTGATTCTACGAAAGAGACTGTCATCAGAAAACACTTTTGTAGTTCAAATAAAATAGAAAACCTGGTTGCTCAAGAAGACACACCTCAAACCACTCCAAACGAAGTACATCCCTGAACCCATGCCACACACAGTACCGAACTAAGTGTGTTTGTTTGTTTTTTTTTAGCTGGGGAGCATTAGCAACTCGTCTTTCCCTGTCCCAACTTTTGTACAACGTTTTCCGCAGTTCTTTTCATTCGTCTTTATTTGGTCATGGAATCTCAGAGCTGACAATACTGTGCACAATCAGTTGAGAGACAAGTGGGAAGAGACAGATCCAGAGAGAGCTGCGTTATCCATTTGCCTGCAGGTATTTACTCTGTTCTGAAAAATGACAGTTGTGCCACAGCAGGAGAAAAGAAAGCTGCATACTCAGCCAGGCTTCAGATAAAGAGAGACAATTACAGCTTACATGGACGAGAGGGAAAGATAAAATGATGTGAAGGTTAGTACGGTCACAAAACCAGTAAATCTGTGAAAAGGAGACTGAAAATAATCTATATTCTAAAACTGAGGAATCTTTGGATGCCAAAAAGCCTCAAAACACATCCAGTAGGCAATTATGTGACATTACTAAACATCTACTGTGAATGCTGCTCTTTCAAAAAGATGTTAACAGACAAACTGCCCCCCACCCCCCATAAAACTTCTCCTCAGTGAATAATTAAAATCTTCCATATTCAAAGGTGGCATGAAGAATGGCCACAGTAGCTCGTCTCTCTCGCTCTCTCTCTCTCTCGCTCTGTCTGTTTGTCTCAGATGATAACTGTTGGTACTTAAACACATAGAAAAAGATATGCACAAGGAAATAGCTCCTATCCTGAGGTGTAGATGAGATCTTCCCAATATGGGATAAGAGGGGGTTAATTGGGTGAATAGTACGAACACTCCAAGGGCCCCTCAAGACTCCATTTTACTGTCCTCCTCTGCGTGTTTCTGCATGTGACCATGCACCGCCTACAAAGATCAGAGAAAACCACACTGTTGAAGGGGATATCCATATTTGATACATGCATGGACACAGATGCAGTTTTGTAAAGTAAATTTTACATTGTTATTAGAAACCACTACTCCAGCCGGGTTTGTATGAGAACAGGATGTAGTTTATACTGAACCAGAAATATCTAAATGCATCCAACTAGTATTCTGTTCACACCTAGTCGCTTCAAACGAGTGTAACCTGGTAAGATTTTAACTACATGCATCTGCACTTGCATTACAATGTGTGACAACACCAGGCTAATCATCTCTCTCCAGATATAACCCTGATACTGAAGATGCATAAAACGGCCAGGTGTAAAAATGTGTACAGATGACAACTGCCTTGCATTGGAATACAAAACTACAAATGGCTTAATTGCCTGTTTATTGATTAAATAAACTCTGTGTAGACTAAACATGAGCATAGTTTTTTTTTGTAACTGTATGTTTCTTGACCTAGACTGTACATTTAGCAAGAATACTGCATTTCGTAGAGTTTCTGCCTAGGATTTGCTGGAATGCTGTGAGTGGCATGATCATGAATAAACCTATTGTACTTCTGCAGTTGATATGCACTGTATATGCGTGAATGTGGGTTGTTCCAGTACCTGTTTGGAGCCGTTGCGAGATGTGAAGAAGGAGTCGCAGTTCCTCCAGCGGCACTTGAGCGTCTGCTGCGTAGGGCTGGTGTGGTCGTTGAGCAGGTGCTGCTGCAGGTGCTCCATTACACCAAAGATCAAGGAACAGCCATGCCACTGCGGAAGATGCATAATATACCGAACATTGTGTCACTCAAATTAGTATTTGTTTCACTTATATAATTGCATTTAATTTTTTTTTGTGGTCCACAAAGGATTGTCATTTTACTGTATACTTGTTTGTAAACTGGATGACAAAGTTTTTTTTTCTTGACAGCCCAGTGACTTACCCAGCAGCGGTAGTTCTGGATCAGGTTCAGCCGGACAGCCTGCACACTCCCATTATAACAGCCTGTGTAGATCTACAGCAGAGTGAATTACATAAAACAAGAGAATAAAATGTCACGATAAAATTACTATTTATGTTACATGATACATTTACAAATGTAAATGTTGCAATGACTTGAATTGTGAGCAAATTATATGAATTACAGAATTACCTGGACCTCTGTATAACGGGCTTTTAAAGTTGGGATTTGATCATCATACCAGTAGACACTGCATTCATTATTCCTCAAAAACTGTTTTCTGTAGCCCTTCTATGTTTCAAGTCTTACAGCTTTAACATTATTTCTTCTGCCATCATCCAATAGTCTATTTTAATAGTGGCATATGCCCTTGAACTAAATCATGCTGTGACGAGAAGAATTATCTAAAGCCACATGCTTTGAGAAAGTGAATGAATGAATGAGCTGAGTGCATGTTGACAAAGGTAGACTCACCATGCTCTTGTGGATGATCATACACATCACCATGTCTGAATGTCCTCCATACACCTGCAACCTATCGTGAGACTGGGCAACACCAAAATACACAAAACGCTTTCAAAATCGCTCTAATCAAAAGCTCTTAACATTAGACAAGACTGCCTGCTTTCTCACCTGCAGTTCATACACACGGACCAACTTGTCCAAGCATGCTGTGACCATCACCTTCCCTAGTATGGCCACCACGGTGACAGCATGGTTATGGCCCTTGTAGATCCTCACCAGCTCACCGGTCTGAATTGCGTACACATACACACACACACACACAGCAGGGCTAGAGTGAATTCCTTTCCAAAAATGTGAGAAATATTTTCCTGCTTTTTGCTGCTAAACCTTAAACCTTAAAAATAGAATTTTCCTGAAGGACAGACTCACATGTATATTATGTGCATGGACAGACTGATCACTGGATCCACTGAACACCAGATCATTCACCACCTGCAAACAGGAAATATAGAAGCTCTCTTTTAGAAATGAATTCAAACCACGGCATCAAAATCAATTATTATTATTTGTCTTTTAAACAGATATGAATAGTTTTAGAATTTGACTTTAGATCAAAGCTTTGAAAGAATGACAAAAGGTCAATCTGCTAAATCACACTGCCATTATTATGCTGTAATGTCCTAAAAGAGAGTAGTATCTGTCTTAACAGTAACAGGGAATGGTAGCATGGTAGACACTTGTTTTATTATTGGACAAGCTTATGACATCTGCCATAATATGTTTATGGCACAGTTATGCCTATAGTATATTGTAGATTTCAAGTAAAATGTAACCATGAAAACACATATATTTGTGCACCTTCATGCAGAGCACAGTTTTGGTGTGGCCCTCCAGGGTGCGAAGCAGCAGGCCACTCTTGGCATCCCTCACACTGATGGTGCTGTCATAGGAGCCCACAAGCAACACACGCCGAGCGCCCTCCTGTGCTGTAGCCAGGCAACTCACTGCCCTCGGCCCATGGCACTCAAACACATCCAGCTGCTTATTATTCTGAAGGAGGAGATCAGACAACACACACTTCAGTCTACATTTTATACAGCAGTTGGTGAAATGGTACATTTAGAGATGGCAAGTTACACAATATCTTATTGTGATCAATTTTGTTATTGCAATGAACAACGAGATGGCAGTGTTTAAAGAAAACTGACCAACTGCTTGCTTCATTACAAAGAGCATTATTAGTCCTGTTTAACTGGGTGTAGTGCAGCAAATGTTGAATGAACAGCACAAAAATGACTAAATATGGGAGAATATTAAGATAGCAGCGTTTAGTGTATATCAAAATATAAAGTGTATCAATATTTGACCACATTTCTAACCCCTACTCACATTCATTTAAGCAAATGATCACAAATGAACACATTAGAAGACTGTCCTACTGTTGAAGCTAAAGCAGGTGTTTTTTCCTCCCAAGCCATAAAAAGTGAGAGAGCTGAAAGTACTTACCTTGAGGCTGAAGGTGACCACCGAGCCATTGGCCAGGCCAGCATAGAGCACTTTCCAACGGTTGTGGAGGCAGAGCACACGATCAGGGAGACTGAGCTGCTGAACACACTCCCGTGTCTACAAGACAGAGCAACCCAGTCAACCACAGCCTTTGTTCCAAGATATTCCCCAGTTGGACATGCACATCAGAATATACCACAAGAACCCCTGTCAATCATACATTATATGGCCTCCCCTTTTTTACATTCCCCACTCCGTAACATGATTGTTGGGAGACGTTGGGAGTCGCTCTGCACATATAAGTGTGTAGTGCACTGAAGCAGAGCCACTGGGACGCACCTTAATGTTATAGCAGCGGATGGTCTGGTCACTGGATCCGGAGTATAGGCGCTGCTGCAAGCCAGGCCCCGACGAGACCAGTAGGCAGTTCACTTTACTACTGTGGCCCTCAAACACAGCTACACACTTACGACTCTAAAGGACACAGGAGAACAACACAGTAGTGATATATCTGAGAAGTCTGGGAGGTAAAATTAATGAATGAATTTAAAAGACTGTTACATCCTAAAGTCAACCATGCTGTAGTGCAATGTAGTGCACAAAATTGTATTTCTATCGCTGGCTCTAACATATGGTCACAAAGGCAACAGTTTTGCAGACTGAGTAACTGAGAAGGTAGTATTTTAACAATAAGGAACAGCAGTTTTGCTGTTTCTGTTTCAGACTATTGGCAAAAATAGGACCCAGCCACACTGGTTAAACTGGGTAAAGAAGTTTAGGTGTGTATTATTCAGCTCAAGCATTTAAAATGGTTTTATAAATGGGGTAAAATAAGGGTTGTTTGACTTATAGTAACAATAGTGAAAGCCTTTTTGGTGTTAAAGGGTCCTTTAAAAGGTTTGTGTTGTCATGGTTCTACAGCAAAGCACTAGGCTTGCTTCTCTCCTATGGAAATATAGAAGTCAGAATTACTGACTGCGGCACTTAAAATCATGCTTTATATGCATCATGCAGAAAGAAGAATAGTGCTGGGCAGGAGTATGGTTGCATTGAGGCTCACCACCAGGTTGAAAGCTCGTATAGTGCGGTCTCCTGAGCAGGTGAACAGCAAGCCATTATGAATCTGCATACCATTCACTGCCTCGTGATGGCCCTCAAATGAGCCCTCAGTGGGCACCTCCTCCTCTCCTGGGTCTGATGAAGCATCTGATAAAACATACACACATTAAGAGTCATTGATTATGTAAATCATTAAAGCTACCTGCTAAAAATCATTAATAATTATAAAATAAATAAATAAAAAATAAAAAGTAATTCTGGATAGCTATTCAACATATTTTCTAATTCATCGACCAAGATTCAGTGTTGCCTACAATAAGTCTTTCTTATGTAAGTCATTCCTCTTTAAGCCAATCAAGTTTCCAACATACACTTGACATCCTCACAAGAAGCCAAGAGCATCAACAGAGTGTTCTGCAAAATGACTCTATACATTCATCATGGTCTTATCACAGTGGCTGCTCTCAGAAGCAGGGCTAGCCATGTCGGATCTAGGAAAATATCGGGCTCTAAGAATACCTTGCCCATAAAAAGTAATTTAGGGAGTTGAACTATTTTAGTGTTAGCATTCTAATTTTGGCTGTGAGATAGCCTCAGTTGAGTCTGCCCTAGAGAGGCCAGGGTTGCTCTCTCTGAGAACATACACATACCACAGAAGAATCTGAACTGAGAATCTACTTCAGCGGATTTGGTTCATCAGCTAAATCTAACCATGTGTTTCTCAGTAATTACATTTTTCTGCACTATGTTGTTGAAATAATTAATATAGGGTGAACCATTTTTGTTAAGGCAACCATTTAAGGTTTTGTTTAGGAAAGACATTTTAAAAATGCTAACATGCTTAAAGTAAAGCAAACCTTCCAACAACTGGGCATGTAAAGAACCTACCTGAAGATGCTTTGGATGCCTTCACCACTTTCTTCTCACTAGAAAACACAAAATATGAGATATTTTAGGAACAAAAACCCACATTTCTGGACAGTGGCAGAGTTATACTATTATACTATTATACTAATAATTCTAAAAAAGTTTTTTTAGGAAATTAGGAAATGAGATGGATTGCTTTTCAAACATGACCATCCTTTCACTGGGGAATAGTGCATAGCCAATTCATGACACTACTATCACATTACTTGTGGTACTTTGAATTACAGCTTCCATAAAGAAGATTCCTATACTCCACCACCAACCTTTCACAGCTCCTTGCCGCACTGCTGGTGTCTATTTCACTGGTGGATGTGACCTCATTGCAAGCAAGCTTCTGGGCTCTTGTTTTCAGAGCAACAGGTTCCTTGGAGACTTGAGCAGGGCTCATGTCCTCTGCAACCCCCTCGTCTGGGTCTGACGAATCAAGATTGACCACTTCAGAGGGTAGAGCCTGGGGGAGCTCCACCATCTCCAGTTCTGAAGAATCAGTGTCCTGGACCTCCTTCCCAGCAGGGGTTCGTGTTGGTTCCTTGCTCTGCGTAGGATCAGGAGCTTCTGCCACTTCCATGCTCTCCTCTTTTTCCTCAGCAGCAGGAGGGCAGGAGGAAGAGGAGGAGCCACTGGGCCGACGACGGCTCCGGAGCTTGCGGACGGGCCGTGTAGGCTGATCCGTGTCCAGTTCAGAGTCACTGACCGCTAGCTGCTCGCTTCCCTGAGCTTTCCTCAGTACCCTTTTTTTCTTCAGCTTCCTCACACGCTTCCCAGCCTTGGCTTCTTGGACAGCAGAAGCTGGGGAGGGCTTAGAGAAGAGGTTTGCTGAGGCAGGGGGGGAGGAAGGGTCTAGGACTGGCTCCTCTGAGGCCCGGCAAGATTGAGAGGCAGCCCTCAAACACATGGTTACTTCTTCCTGCGCACGTTCCATATCCTTCTGACTTATTTTTACCAGGAGACTGCATTGGAAACTAGCACCTGTGGCAAACAGCAGGATTGTTATGTGTAAAAATCAGTTACAGGCCAGTTAATTACTTCAGCTTATATTCAGCAAATAATACTACTTGAAGTTATTGTATTGCAGCAGCAACAGTGTTGAATGAAGTAGGTTTGTAAGACAGAACTTCAGGTTTACCTAAACTGGCAGACCGCTCCTCTGTCTCAGGGGCTGCAGCAGTTATTTGCTCCGGTGTAGTACTGTGGGGACCAGGGAGGGGGCTGTCTGCATGCTTTCGCTCTGGGTTGGGGGCCACAGGCGACAGGCGCTCCTGTTTAACAACAATACAGGCCGGACTAGTGGCGGGTGATGGTGCGAGGAAGGGCGAAGAAGCTGCTGGGTTACTGTTCGGAGCAGCTTGTTCAGGCAGGGCTGAAAAGGATGAAGGCAGTGCTGCTGTAGTAGTCAGATTATCATTTGAGCTTCTCAGACTCTTTGGGGACTCTGATGCACCTGGAATTATATAAAGAAATGTACAATTTTCTCACCTGTAGTTTCTATGTAATAAAATGTAGCAAAACAACAAACCATAAATACACAAATTTAGTACCTTGCAACCCTTGGAGGATCTCTATACGCTTGGTTCTCAGGGAACTCATTTCTGTGGTTACCTGGAAGGTGGTTGACACAATTGTAAATAAGATGACTACTCAAAATCTCAAATCTTGACGAGATGCATGTTGTTGTTTTTTTTTTTGTTTTATTTAAATGAGATCTAACCTGCTGTTTGACCATTAGCAGACGCTGCACTTCCATATAGGCGGCCTGCAAAGCAGCTCGGGCCTGGATTAAACTGTTATCGACCGCCTGCAAAGAGCCGTTCAGCTCCTCCTCGCGCAGAGAGACAGCCAGTAACTCATCCAATTGAGAGCGTTCTGAACAGCAAGACAATAAATTATATTACAAACAATACTGCAAAGAAAACTACTGCAAGACTCAAAACTCTTGGCACTGAATTGAACACAAACATACCTTTCTTAGGCTTGATTTTCAGCCTCTTGTTTTTCCTCTCTGAATTAGGAATTTCAGGAGATACAACATCCTAAGACAAAAATAACGGACATAATCAGTTTATATAAATACTTCAATAAAGAGTTTAGGAATAAACCTTTTCTGCTCAGTTCAAGATGGAACAGGCACTCACATCATAACAGCAGCAGACTAATCTAAACAGATAATATTACTGCCATTATCAAAATAATAGGTGCTTAAATAATCTGCATTTTCTCTTTACAGCAGATCTGTTGGGCTGCTTATGTAGGGTAACACTGGATTGAAAACGTAGAGATTAGTGACCATAATGGTGATGACTGATGCAAACACTTAATACATAGAGTGTGCCCTTCAGTATTACACCATGAACAAAGCTAAACCACTCACCCCTACTGCTCTGCGTTTCTTCCCGCCACTCTGGCAGTCATTCAGTTCAGTTCCTGACATGCAACTACTGTCCCCATCAATAGGCTCTGGATCGAGGACTGGAACACTTGCACTTGATGTTGCCGTCTGTGCTTTGGCTTGGGCTAAGCCTTCATTTTCCCTCTGACCTTCACAATCATCTTCCAAGAGTGACTGAATAGACTGAGGCATCGGTTTGGAGCGGTGTTGCGGACCCCTGATAGATATCTCCATCTCTGGTTCTTCAGTTTTGAGGAGAGAACAGGAGGCAGCAGTGCCATCAGTGACCACACTGCTTTCAGACATGCTCCGTTTGCGTGAAGGTACTGGTACTGTGTTAAAGTCAACCAGAGAGTCCCACTGGAATCCTTCACAAAGAGGGGCATCATCCTCCTCCATGTTGCTTGGGCCTTCTGGCTCACTTGGTACCATCTCTATGCCAAATCTAAACGAAGAGAGACACATTATTAATTCAGAATGTGCTTCCCCCTTAGATCAAATGTAGTCAATCTTTGCAAAGCAAACAAATCCCTTACCTGGGCAGGCCCTTGCCTTGCTCTTGTTTCTTGCGATGGATCTCCTGGTACACCTGGTCCCAGTTAACGTTCCTTCTGGAAGCGGAGGAGCTGATGAGCTGCCGCAGTGTGGGCTTGAAGCCTGTGTCCTTCTCGCTCTCACTTTTCCGCGTGCCACTCACGTTCCTGATGCGTCGAGCAATGTTCAGGTTGGGTTCACGGGCAACCGCCTTGGCCTTGGTGCCAATGTGTCGATTCAGGTCCCGCTTGAGACAGGCAGGCAGGGCTAGCTTGCTTAGTGGAGGCACCGAGCAGCCAGCTGCAGACTGAGGGTGGCTGCTGCGGGAGCCTTCACTGTCAGAGCCCAAGCCTTCATCCATTGCCTGCATTAGCTGATCTTGTACGACATCATCATCTCTCTCGCCACACTCCTCTTCGTCCTCGCGGTCCACTGTGGACGTGCTGACCTGCAGAGACTGCAGCGAGAGGCTGGCATCATTTGACGAGCTGCCAGACTGCACAGCAACCGCTGTTCTGAGGGAGTGCTGTGTGGTGTTTCTGTCAAACTCTTTCCCTCTTCCACTGTGTTTCTCTGATTTCTGCTTCTTGCCCATAACTTGTTCTTTTGCCCTATTCAGCTCTGAACTTTCTATCTGCAGGTCTTCCTCAATATGCAGTGTAGTTTCAAGGCAGTCCTCTGAGGCAGACTTTTCTTCTGAGCTCCTTTTGACAAGAAGCGTCTCCTTGGCTTTGCGCAGCATTTCAGAAAGCAGACGCTCTTGCTCTGCACCGGAGGAGGCATCTCTTGGAGACTGGGAGCCTGAGTGAGAATGCTTTGAAGCTTTAGAGCTAACAGAGTCTTGACTTGTCGCTCGACTAAGATTGGTCTCAAAACCAGGGTTAGCAGAGCCCCTTTTTTCGGAATGCTTAGTGGGCCTCTCAGTTCTGGGTGTACATGAAGACGTCTGACTGTGTGTGAAAAATTTTCCACTGCTTATGCCATTCTTACTGGAGACTGTACTATGCCTTCTGTGTTGCTGCACTTCATCCCATGCAGAAATCCCATGCAGACCACTAGACAGATCTGTCTGGGACTGCACTGCCGGGCTCTGGCTGCTTGTGTTTAACCCTTTACCCTTGCCATTTTCAGGACACTCAAAATGCAACTTCTCTGAGGGAGGCTGAGCATCATTTTGAGATGGATCTCCAAGCTTGGCTGGAGGATACGGTGCCCAGCGGTACGTCTTGTCGGTCTTGGAGCCTTTACCTTTTCCAAGATCATTCTCTCCACCCGACCCTTCCTGACTTTGGTGGCCCTTTTTCTGGCTTTCAAAGTTGTTGTGTGGTTTCTGGTGGTGATGTTTCTTAGACGATGCTCCAGGGTTGGACGGCTGTATGTTTGCGCCAAAATCTTTGGAGCGTTGCCAGTTAATGCCATTGCTTCTTTCATAGTGCCCTTGACTACCTTCTTTACCAGGCCAGGACTGCTGGTTCCTCTGTTGTGGAGAGCAGCCGCCGTAGGTGCCCGGTCTGCCTCCCCAGAGGTTTCCACGGCTGTGTAGGCTACCCCCTCGCCCATTAAAGGATCCCCATCTTTGTAGGTCAGGAGGTCCTTCGGCATGCCATGTGGCGCTCCTATTCTGCCGGCTGTTCCAGTTGCTGCGGTCAAGACTGGGACCTCCTCGTGGTTCCTGCCAGTTCATGGCCCCCCTGTTTCTGGGTTGCTGGGAGAAGCTGGGGTGGAGCCGGCCAAATAAGCCACCCTGCTGCTGCATCCACTGACACTGGTCTGACCACTGCTCCTTTAAATCCTGCCACTTTTTTATAGTCACCTGTTCCTCCCGGGCTCTCTTTGAGGCAGCTTCCTCTTGCCTGTGTTAGTGGAAAATTAAGAAGACAATGGACTAATTAAACTGTCAAACATGCACCACAACTACACACAGGAAACACCTACAGGTTGTAATCAATGCTCTGTATATAGAAATATGAGACACTGCCTTAACCAGCTTTAGGGGGTAGGACCTCAAGGGCTCTTCGGTGTAGGATAAAGTTCTGCATGTGACAGAACATGTGCGAGGCAACTTTTGCTTGACAACCACGCACAACTTGTGGCACTGCTTCATTACATTGATTTACTTCTTAGTTACTGCGTTGGATCTGGCTGTTAGACATCTTCCAAGAGCTTTCCCTAGTTATACAGCATCTCAGGAACTTACAGTCTGAACTTAAATTGGTTTGGACCTCCAGTAAACACAGCAAAGCAAAAAAAAAAAAAGTAAAACTCTCCATTATCTAAAGAATTCAATTCACAAGGTTATCCAGAATCCAGATATCAGCTCCTAGGCTATTTGAGTTGGCTGTTGGAAAAAGAGTATGGCATAAGACACGGGGCAGGGAGAGTGTAAGTGAGCAGCCATGGCTGTTTTGTGTGTGTTTTCTTGTTGGCACAGGCATGGAAAACAAAGCACAGTGCAACATTTTGCTTCTGCTGCAATGCAGATATTTAGTGACACAGCAGAATTGTTAATGCTGAACACCTTGTAATGCAGCAACTTCAGTTAAGGTAGAAATGTCATAATACTGTCCAATCACACTGATTTATTACTATATATATTATCTTACTATACTATCTTATAGTATAGTATCTATATTTATAACCATCTCTGACTATTTATTTTGGTGGCTTGGATACCGACCACTGTAACTAGACCACAGGAAGGTTAGCATGAAAAGGGAGGAAAAAAATAGAGACCAAATTCTTCATCTCCCTGAGAACTAACCACGCCTGGTTATAGAGAGACAGTCAGCTCCAAGTCTGTTAAGCACTGAAGGCATAGTGTGAAGAGAAAGAGAGTGTAAATGAACAGTCGCGGCTGTTTTGGGCGTCCTGATACATGACTCCAGTTTGCAGCCCTGTTTAATATAGAACTGACAGCACATGGCTAAGGGCACAGACAGGGGAAAATAGCTTTTAAAAAGAAGTCTGCATGATTTTTATTATTTGAGACGAATGTGAATATTGATATCTTTAATAAACACTCTGCAGACACATATGTAGTATGTTAAGAGGTTTTCAGGGCACTTAAATGGTAAAACTACCACTACTATTCTTAGTACATGCAAACTTGAGTAATCTGCTCTCATATAAGAGGTGCTAAAATTTAGTTTTAACAAAATTGCAGACACCATTACAAACTGGTACATAATAAATGTTGAAACTCCGTCAAGAACATGCTATAAGCACAAAAGAGTGTTCCAACATGTGCACACAAAAAACAAGGAAAAAATACAATACTCAAAACACCAAATCACAAAAAGTCATACAATTAAAGAAAATTCCCTCACCTGATGAACTCCTTGCGTTTCTCGATAAGCTCAACCATCTCCTTGTCAAAGTATTCTTCATCTTGGTCTGCCTTGGAGGCCTGCCGCTGGTGGGCCTCCACAAGCTGTTTGTGCACGGGGCTGGAGATGTGACTAGCGTATTCGGTCAGGCTCACCACCGTCACCCCGCAAACTCGGCACTCGTGTCCACAGTCCCTGGGGAAAAGTGGGGACAGGGGCCGCTCAATGCTACCCTCAGGCATGACTTTGTTTTCTTAAAAGTAGTTAAAAAAAAATGTTGTCAACAAGTTGGTACGGTCGAACTAGGCCTTGACTTTCGCTGCAAATGCAAAGCCTAAGACACAAGTGCAGCCTTTGTTCTTCTTAAAGCAATAAAAAAAAAATGAGGGAGATAAATCCAACTCCAAAATGAAAAACAACAAAGTACAAATAAAAATAAAGCAACACATTAAATGATCAGGAGGCAAACTGACTTATTTTCATGCAAAAAAAAAAAAACAACAACTCAAAATCGCAAAAATAAAAACAGCTGTATCATCCTGATCTTGTGGAGGGTTCTGGGGGCTTCGTTTTAGGTTAGGAGCGGCGCAGGATGGGGTGGTGGGCCTGGCAGACGGCAGCGGGCCTGTGGCATGGTGTCTCACCACTAGCGCCCCACAAACAGAGCCTGGAGGCTGGAGCCCTCTCTGTGGCAGCCCAGCCCTAGCGAGCTGTCACGATGGTGTCTGCTGCGCTCTGCGGTGAGCACTAGGCAAGCAGCCTGGTTTCGTCTGTAGTGCTGCACTCCCCCGCCCGCCCTCCCTCCCTCATTCCTCAGTTCTACAGAGCTGCATCAGGGTGGGTCTCTCTCTGGCGTTTGCTGTAATACGAGCCCCAGACAGCTGCCTGTAGCAACCCCCCTTGCCCGAGCCCCTCTTCTTGAATGCCAGACTTATGAGCTGATAGATACAGATGCCTTACAGGCAGATGGACTACTTCTCC
Source organism: Salminus brasiliensis (assembly GCF_030463535.1). Taxonomy (NCBI): domain Eukaryota; kingdom Metazoa; phylum Chordata; class Actinopteri; order Characiformes; family Bryconidae; genus Salminus; species Salminus brasiliensis. The sequence goes on along the minus strand of NC_132887.1, from coordinate 16,901,512 downwards.
AAAAACTGTGCCATGGCAGAGTTCCCAAATACAGTGATCAGCTTGAGAACTGTTTACATTTCCACACACCAAAGACCAGGATCCTGTTTTCTTAGCTTTGTATATAAAATGGTTTTATACATGCCAAGATATATTCAATACCATCAAATTTATGTTAAAGTTCAACATTGTTCAAATGCTTTACAAGTCCAACAAGTAAATAAACTTTTTGTAAAGAAACAAAAGCAAAGTCATGTCCTCTATGCTTCAGATGCAGGGTCATATTCTTTTGAACTGTATTTCTTGCTTTCCCCCACCTCATTCTCACTTTCTACATTCCAGTGGTCTACATAATTGTCACATGAGAAACCCAGTTGCTCTGTGCTAGCTGTGCCTGTTGTTTCCAATGTACCTATATATATGCCCTTGCTATGGCAGCTGCCTCAGCTCATCCCTTCAAATACTGAAGAGAACACGTGCCCAACAACGCACGTGCCCTTTATCAGTCATCCCCAACTACAACATGCACTTAGCCAAATACCACCAAGTGCGAGAGTTCAAGAATTTCACTCACAAGCGTAAAGCATAAAAATAACACTGCACCAAACGCACATCTACCAAGAACCATAACTGGACTTTTGCTAAAATTATTTCCACAAAATACAGTTAAGCTTGCCAGTTCACCATATTGGGAAAATCTTACAACACAAAGGAAAGCTTGATTACTCAAGTTTGACATGATAACTCAAAGCATGACGAAGTATTTTGGACATTTGTGTTCAGAAATCCAGCAGCATCACTTGGAAGCCACATCTTCTAGCTGTTGACATTTGTCCTTATTCTGTAAAGCCACTGCATCTCTATTGTCCCTACCTAGTCCCTTACTAGTTCTAGTTCGAAAAGCAACACAGCGTCTTAGGCATGACTCTGAATTTCTTTATGTATCCATTTTTAGGACATTGTCTCATTACCCTTTTAAACTCTAAAATATTTTTTCTGTTATTAATCATTATGCAGAAACTACAGTGAACAATTCAGGAAACATTAAAAAAGTACTGATCTAAAATCAGGTCCTATAATTTGATACGTACTTTATATATAGTGCTGATCCCGGAGTAGCATCCTAAGAAAGCTTCGGGCAGAACTACACATTCTCACATAGACGTACATGCAGAATTTCACACGAGGACAGTGTACAGGCAGTTACTAACCGGCCTTTGAGATTCTCCAGTTCTCGATGATGCAGCATACTTCTCATATGCTCATCCATCTCCTAAATAGGAACACAGAAAAATAAAGGAAAAAAAAAAGAATAAACATTTGCTGTTTAAACGCTTCCTCTTTAACAAAGTACTGTAAAGCCCAGCCTTAGTTCTAAACTACAAAATGCATGAGATGAAGTCTGGTTGCTTCACATGCAGCAGTAATGTATGGCCAGAAATTTGCTAGTAGGGCTGTGTATTGGCAAGAACCTGGCGATACAATACATATTGCGCTACAGGGGTTAATATATATCAATTTCTAGGAAAAATGTCATAGTATAAGAAACACACCATCATATGCAGAAAATCAGCTATCTAGTGGTCAGGGTTTATGCACAACACAAAATGAACCACTGTCTGCCACCAATCTTTACATGTAAACTAATTATTAAAAAATAAAATAGATACAGTATTGCAAAACATAATACCACAATACTTAGATATGCTGATGTACTCTACACCCTATATAGGTTAAACAGAGTCGTATGTTCACCTGTTTGGAACTGTAGACGCTATCACAGAGAATGCACGTCCGGTTTTTCCCCATGTTGAATAATGGTAGCATTTCTCAGGCCATAGCAGATAAGTGCAGCATATCTGGAAAGAAAATAAACTGTTAGAAACTTCCAGTCTTAACCCAGTATAAACCAACAGTAACACTATATACAGCACCATACATTAGACACCGTTTTAGCGCTGCAGCGATACTTCAACTGTTCATGTGGGTTAACATATATTAAGCTTGCATTAAAATTCAACATCATGATTCCATTACCAGCCAATCCCAAGAGCTACTGCAATGGGAACTGGTGGCCCCATCTATGAATAAATTATTAACCCAACGCAGGATTAGCTCCAGGCAAACATGATACTGAGCAAATTCACAGAAAAGAGGCCATTTTAATTCACCTGCTTGCGCAGCAATCATCCAAGCTTATTTATCAACCTAATTATACAGCAGCACATGTGTAAGGGGTCAGCCAGCTCTCACATTAGAATACACGGCAATGGCAGCGCTTGAAGCTGGCAGAGTTCCACTTTTCGTCCATATGAAGGGAAAGAGGTCAGTGTCCTAAACGCCAGTGCCGGTCTAAATACCATGGGAGAGAGTGCACAGTGGTCATTTGGCTAAAAGCAGCTCACTGACAGCGCTGGGCTCTCGCTCAGCCACAACCACGATCGCGATCACGACACTGCAGCGTCTGGTCAAGTTCAATGCCCCCAGAGAACTGCTCTGGAAAGCTTCTTGCACCCCCAGGTCACACGGTGCCTGTTACAGCTCAAATAAAAATACCCAGCCCTTCATGTACCACATGGCCTCTGATATAACTGCTTGTCCCAAGCCTGCAGTTTCAATTACTGGCAGACATTGCTTTTATTTACCTGTAAAAAACAAAAGGTTGATTATTAGTTCTTTACAAAAGTAATAATCAAACAGCTGAGTTTCTAAAGCTGAGCATCTAAAGCAATATGCCATCTTGCAAACCACACCATATCGCTTCCCTCAGAACAGAACTGAATTCTTAATACTGCTTAGTATTTTTAAGGCCTTAGCAAACAGAACTGGCACCTTCGTGTCTGACAGACTATACTACAGGGCAGGGTTTAAGAAAAGCAAATGCTTGTTTACTGGACAACCTTCACACACTACAGAGGACTTTAGTCTGTATTGTAAATGCAGGAAAGTTGGTACCAGTATACAAATAATGCTCTAATAATATTCTAAAATTGTTCCTTGTTTAGGCTACAAGAAAATCAAAGTGCAACGTTTTATTTAGCTGCTCTGTTTGAATGACTATACCTAGCCTGGCTCATCATCTTATCAGAGCACAGCCAAACCAGCTAATACAATCTAATGACCCCATCTGCAGATACTCTGAACGCCCACAAGGAAATGCCCTATTCTAATCAAAGGAGAGTCAATGATGAAGATAAAGTAGCTGTAAAATCGGGGAGGGTGCCTCCCTATTTAAGGGTTGTGTTGTCTGTGTCTCAGAAACCTCAGCTTCATTGTACCCTTCTGATTCTTCTTCTACCAGATATAAACAGTAGCTATGTAGTGCTAGCTAGCACGTTAGCTACAAAACATTAGCCATCTATCTAGCTAGCGGTTTTAAACAGCGCTAGCTAGGTTAGCTAACTAACATTGCACAAACCGAGCGTTATAAGGTCTCCTGGGCCGAAATTGACAATGGCAGTGTTTGAAACTGAACTCAACGCTTTAATATTTAGGAAGATTTGGGATGTTACAGCGATGAGCCTCACTGGAAGACTCAAAGCTCAAAGCGCAGCGCTGCTTTAACAACACTGGATCCGAACAGACAGCTAGCGGTCAGGCTAGCAGGACCCAGACTAAGTTAAACTCAAGTGTTAGCGGCTGAAATATTAACACTGATAGCCAAGTCTACGATAACATACGTGTACCCTGTCATACTAACCTGACATTATAGCTACAGCGTGTGTTAACACTGTACGCTTGTTAAACAGGGCGGGACACGCAGTGAAACGCACGAGACTGTGTGGTGCAGCTAGCTAACTGCAACACACCCAACGTTAGCCAAACAAATTCAGCAGCAGGTAGCGCTAGCTACTCAGAGCTGCGACGCGGATCCTGATCATGGTATAAATGTACCTTTTCATTTAAGTGGAGAATAATGCGTCTGAGTCCCCCACTGGTGTTGCATTTTATTATTTTTAAAAGTTCCTTACTTATGGTTAACGGTGTAACATGCACCGATATGTGAAGCTAAAAACTGCACTTTTTTGTTAAAAATGGCCACCAAGAGGACCCGTTTCAAAATAAAAGTCTACAAACTCCAGTACATGTATGTAAATTCCTCAAATCTGCACTCATCTCGAATGTTTGATTGTGGCAAAATAATTATTTTACATAACGTCAATAATTACAATAATTCAATCTCTCACGTTTAAATATAATTACATATTTAATACATGTATCTCTTTGATTCAAATGATTTAGCTTTATTTACATTTATGGTATTTAGCTGATGCTCTTATCCAGAGCGACTTACAAGGTTACTCGTATCACAGAGGTGGGCCAATGTAGTGTTAGGAGTCTTGCCCAGGGACTCTTATTGGTGTAGAGCAGCATAGTCACCCAGACCGGGAATCAAACCCTGGTCTCCCACATGGTGATGTAACCCAGTGGCAGGTAGTGGTGTTATCTGTTGTGCCACACCAACCAACCACTTTATTAGTAGATTAGTAAAAACTTTATTTTTTATTTTCAAAATTTCACCTTAAAAATAGTAGCCAATTCTGACAACCAACACACAGAAATGAACACACAACAAACACATCTTATGTAGTCCTTTTAATACCACCCTTTGTCCTAAAAGTCTGAAACAGTTATGGGTTACAAAGGAGAAATTATGTAAGAATTAAAAAAAAAGTCAGCTGCCATGTTGAAATCAGTGTTACATTTACTTTGCAAGTCTCCCATTATTATGATTGCACACCTTTTATTCCTTTACATTTCCTGTGTAATGAATGGTACGCTACAGAATGTCAGTAGTTCAGAATGTCAGTAAAATAGACTGGTGCAACAAAAAGCAGAATCATTCAAGATTGTACTGAAATCCATTATAAAAGTATAAAACAGATCAGTCCTTCAAAGATAAAATTTGTTCACTTAATACTGAAAATGTCTGAAATGGATGACCAGATCTTAGTAAGGTACAGATTATTTTCAGCTGATCTGGTTCATTTCCCTAATTCTAGCTCTCATGTGTCTTTTACGAATTTTGATCATCCACTTTATACTAAGTTTGGCAAAGTCTGCTGCTTTAAAAAGAGCCATGAAGACACCACACAGAATGGCAATGGTGTTCCAGGGGTTTGCTGTGATGATCTGTTGGCAACAAGAAAACTAGATTAGACATTTTTTTTGTAACCAAGGTGTCTTTACATACAGTGGGTTTATTAGGCATAGCATAGCATTTTCCCTTCAACTTTAAAGAGAGACATCTATTAGTAACAAAGCATTTTAATCAACATCCTCCCATATCCTAAAGAAGCGTTTGTGTAAACTCCTAATAATATATTGGCATGCAAAAGTTTGGCCACACTAGATCAAAATTATTTTTATTATTATTACAAGTATGCAACAACACATGAACAAATATGACCTTCATGGAAGAATCATTAGAAAACAAATCTATTCTGCTTCCACACCACAAAATTCATTGTAAAAGAACGTCAGCTGATTGAGTCATAATTCTTGTTTCAGGTATGTTTGGAGGAAAAAAAAACAGGGTGCAGCATTTAATGAAAAGAACATTATTTTTTAAGATTGTACTCAGGAATAAAAGTGTTGACTTACATCTTTGACTTGTTGAATAAATGGATCCCGCCATTGAAACACAACAAAGAAGAGCTCATTTGTTCGCTCTTGTGGAGGCCTCCTGTCATTGTACTTCACGACACTAGACTGTAAAAAAAAAACATTACTGATTAGATCACTATCTAGAATGGGAGACACAGATTGTTGGTACTTAAAGCGACAGCATCTGCCTACCTCTTGTCTGAATTCTACAGATTCATTTCCTCTCCCAGATGTCCTGACCAAAGACATTTTGACCCAGGTACGAAACCCACCAGAGAAGGTCCACATTGAGTAATTCCTTTCGCAGTCTTTCATAAATGCAGTCTTGTCTGAACTGGTAAGCAGGGGAGAATTGTAGTGTGTTACTATTTTCTGAACAATAACAAGGAAAGGAATGGAGTAATCGTAACATACATGGCATGACTGATACATTATGACTAAAATACATACCTTTTAGTCATGTCGCTGAATTGGGCAAAGAGCATGTAGCTGATGGCACTGAAATCCTCCTCGGTTTCATTTTGACTGAACTGGAGGAATATGAGCTCCCGACTTCGGACATCTGTTGGCCCCTTAACCACCAAGGCTCGCTTCAACAACACATCATTTAGATCAGTACTTCTTAATTCCAGCTCTGGTGTGCCATGCACTGCACAGCTTTGAACATTAATTCCAAGGCAATTCATACTTTTTAATATGTAGATCATGTATACATCAAGCAGAGTTCAGTCAAGTTCACAAGATCAGTCAAGACTTGTCAAAAATGCCTTATAACATTCAGCTCCAGCAGAAACTGAGCAGTATTGTTGTAGGCCATCAAGCCTTTCATTAGTAATAGTTATAGGACTTGTCACCTGCTTGTTGTAACATCAGGCAGGACCAGACATGTTTGTGAGGCTTTAGGACATTACCCAACACTGCAACCGAGGAGTTATTCAAGACAAAATAACATCAAGAAAGATCTGGTTACAGAGGTGTGGTAGATCATCTGTGCTGTACAGAGGTCCACATACTATGTACATAAATCAATGAACTACTTACAAATTACAGCCCTGTATAAAAATGGCCCTTAGTTTATTAAGTACAAGTGATTAATCTTCCAGAAAACATATTTACACACAATTACACAGAAGCTTCAACACCTAAACATATCAACTTTCAATATTTAGTGTGTCCCGTCAAGGATATGATCGAGTCACCATGTGGGCCAATGAACATGGTTGGAATGGGAACCCTGATAAGGTCTCTCCAGTTTGGGAACTGTCCCTATTCCTTATGCAAGTGGAATATCTTACATCAAATCTCCTCAGAAATCTCTTGTGAGCACTTGTACTAATTTGCTGTTTGGACTAGCAATTACGTAAATACAGGGTGACCTCTGACTTTTGCATAGTACAAGACAACACTTACTCTTGTGTGGTTGGAGTATGGGTCATTATAAGTGACTTCCTCAATTACACAGTCATTCTCCATCTGGCGAGTAGATAAACCAGGTGGGATATAGTCATGATAATGGTGCTGACAGCTCAATAGCTTAGCTTTCCCAGGATACAGTGCAATTCCTACAAAAAAAAAAGAAAAGAAAAGAAAATATACCTATGTAATATAAACATGTTAACCAACCAAGGCAATGAAGTACAAAACCACTGCTTTTTTAATCCTGAACCCACCTGGGGGGGCAAACTCCTCGACCTCTTTGTAGGACACAGACATTACAGGATGATTGAGCTTCTCCAGGAAGTCGGAAATGGTTTGGTAGGCCAAAAACGCAGCCACCGTGCTTAACGTAAGGTAGATAAGAACAAGAATGAAAGTAAAGACATTCTTCACGCAAGCTTTGTTGAAGGCAGTCGACATCTGACTGTTGTCCATGACGTCCTCATCTGTAATAAGACCAAATCTGACATTAGGGAAAGTTCCTCAGCACCACAATGTAATACTAAGCTCCATGTGGTAACATTAACTTCAGTTAAAACTATAAATACCTATAAAAAAAAGTTAAAACCTAAGTTTCCTTTTTTTTTTTTGCCCAATAGCAGTTATTACTAAACACGTATGTTAAATCTTCGTCCGTAGAGCAGTATATACAGTCATGCCCAAAAGTATTCATACCCCTGGCAAAGTTTGACTTAAATTTACTTTTATTTAACCAGAAGTTATATTTTTGCCTTGAAACGACACAGGCATCTCCCAGGAGATAACACGATGATGTACAAGAGGCATCATTGTGGGAAAAAAATATTTCTCAGCTTTTATACACATTTGAACAAAAAGTGGCATGTCCAAAATTATTCATACCCTTTGAAAACTGTCACAGTATATGGGAAAATCCAAAGTTCTATACCATTCCAAATAGTCCAAGCTGTTTTAAAGCATCCTAATTACCCTGATTCATTGGGAACAGCTGTTTTAATCAACTCAACAGGAGAAAAACATCAGCTCTCTGCAGTTGGTTTGTGGACAGTCATGGCTAAGACAAAGGAGCTCACTAATGACCTGCGGCTGTGCATTGTGGCCGCTCACAAGTCAGGAAAGGGCTATAAAGCCATATCAAAATGTTTTCAAGTTCCAGTGGCTACAGTGCAAAGTATTATTAAAAAATACAAGAAGTTCCGCACTGTGGAAAATCTCAGAAGATGTGGTCGGAAGCCAAAAGTAACACCTGTGCTGGCCAGGAGAATAGTGAGAGAGGTGAAGAAAAATCCAAGGATCACCACCAAGGCCATCCTGGTGAATCTGGACTCTGCTGGTGGCGACATCTCAAGGCAGACAGTTCAACGGACACTGCACACTGCTGGGTTCCACGGACGCAGGCCAAGGAGGACACCACTTCTCCAGAAAAGGCACACAAAAGCCCGCTTGACCTTTGCAAATGCTCATCTGGACAAAGAAGACTTCTGGTGTTCTGTTTTATTGTCAGATGAAACAAAAATTGAATTGTTTGGCCACAATGATGTGTGCACCATTTGGCGTAAAAAAGGAGAAGCCTTCAACCCTAAGAACACCATCCCCACTGTCAAACATGGTGGTGGGAACCTAATGTTTTGGGGGGGGTTTTCAGCCAATGGACCAGGGAACTTGATCGCAGTAAATGGCACCATGAAAAAAGAGCAATACATCAAGATTCTCAACAACAACATCAGGCAGTCTGCAGAGAAACTTGGCCTTGGGAACCGGTGGACATTTCAGCACGACAACGACCCAAAACACACAGCCAAAGTGGTGAAGAAATGGTTAGCAGACAAAAACATTAATGTTTTGCAGTGGCCCAGCCAGAGTCCTGACTTGAATCCAATTGAGAATCTGTGGAGGGAGCTAAAGATCAGGGTGATGGCAAGGAGACCCTCGAACCTCAAAGAGTTGGAGCTCATCACTAAAGATGAATGGGCAAAAATACCAGTGGAGACATGCAAAAAGCTGGTCAGCAATTACAGGAAGCGTTTGATTGCTGTAATAGCCAATAAAGGCTTTTCTATTAATTATTGAGAAGGGTATGAATAATTTTGGACATGCCACTTTTTGTTCAAATGTGTATAAAAGCTGAGAAATATTTTTTCCCCACAATGATGCCTCTTGTACATCATCGTGTTATCTCCTGGGAGATGCCCGTGTCATTTCCAGGCAAAAATATAATTTCTGGTTAAATAAAAGTAAATTTAAGTCAAACTTTGACAGGGGTATGAATACTTTCGGGCATGACTGTATATATTTATTTATTCTTTAAGAATTGGAAAAGGGCCAATTATTTATTATGGCATCAAGATTCTGATTATTCTTGTTCTTCCATATCATATGTGGACTGTCCTATCTCTCTTATGCAGGAATAAATTGTGCTGCTGGTAGTCTTTAAACTCAGAAGGCTTTCTACTTAAAAATGTTCTTGGCATGGAAAACTTAATTTCCTCACATTTTACAATTACGCTTGATGTAATATTTAAACACTGTTCAAACTGTACTGTTCACTCCCCGGTCCATATGCAGAAACTAAGCTCTATAAGAGCATGCACTGAATTTCACTTATGCACTGACTTTCCCACTCATTTTCATATCCAGTTATTCAACATGCAGCGGTCAAGCTTCACTCATCCACTTACTTAGGTGTTAGAGAAAGATTGGAAAATAATCATGTAAAAATAACATTACAACCATTAAAAAAAAACAAAACTCGTAGATAGGAGTATAGTATTTAATAAATAAATACTATACTCATAGTATTAAATTAAATAAAAATAGAATATGAAAAATGTGCACACCTGGTAAGGCATCACAGCTGGCTTCATCTTGATCCTGGGCAGAATCTGTATTATGCTGGTAAGATGCAGATCCTCGTACACAGTCCTCATCGTTGAACTATGATAAAACATCCCAACACGTATTGGCTCTGCATATTACATTTAATTATTTAGCCACATGATGCCCCCAAAAAAGTAACATTTCATGCAAGAACTACTAAAAACACTTAACATTTAATCATTTAAATGCATGCATGTGCAGTGCACTACAAGTGCATGGTGAATACCCACTGTTTTGTACGTCCATGCTGTTTAAGACTATGGGCACAACGGGACCAATGTAACACTCGGCCCAGTTATTCAGTCAGCTGCTATCACATGACTAGACGGGGCACCACATGCATTAACTATTAAAATGACCAACGTTAGCCTGTCCAAAGGAAAGCAACTGACTACTTCTAACAGATATAAGGCAGCTTGACCACATATGCACGTCAATGTGTTTTTTCCTCACTTTTTTGTCAACTAACCTAAACTTTCTTGCCCCATTCAGAACCCAACGCTATGTCGTACCTCTTGGTAGCACCGAGGCGCCTCTTTCCGCAGCATTCTCTTCCCAGCAGGTCGTGTGTTTTCTCCTCCTATTTCTGCCAAGGTGTTCAGCCTTATGAAATGGCCATCAGTACTATCGGAACTCTCCTCGGAGGAGCCATAAGATCAGTGTAGCGGACAGAAGTAACTTTGTGAGACGTTGGTGAGGGAGAGCTTGCCTTCAGGAGCAGCAGTAACGTTACACTGGTACACTGGGTGTAGTGACATCACAGCGGGTTTGGGATTGAAACTGGGAAAGCTGCAGCGAGGCGAGACCCATCACAGTTTAAGATGACAAATACAAATTAAAATAAAAGAAATTAGAACAAAATAAAACTATCTAAAGAACTAAATCTCACCAGTCTTCATAACTGTACTGGTGAGTATTACGACCCTAAAATAGGCGTATTCACCCTTTACAAAACGCGAATGAACTAATTAACAGGTTAACGAGCAACGAAAACATTAAAACAAGGCCATTAAAAGATTTTTGGTACTTTTTAAAAGCATTTTATAGAAATTGTTCAACGGCAATTTCGCCGCATTTAGGGCTACAAGAATAACATCCGGTCACGAGCCCGAATTTCAAAATAAGGATCTGGTGGAATAAGGAAGTCCTGAGAGTTTCAACCAGGAAAACTTTCGCCCTGAAAAGTTCCTCTGTTTCTCTAGACGGAGTTTTCTTTTTATATTATATCGAGTCTGGGACTTGTATTATTCAGGGGTTTTTAGGTCCAGGCTTTTTACACAGATTAACCGAGTTTAACTGCTCTCCTCAGTAAAGCACTCATAGCTACAATGCTTTATCTGCAGTTTATCACATGTTTTTCGCTTGTGCTGATTTGTATGGCAGATGAGCCGAAAATAAAAGTAAAACCCGCTTCGAAGCCTGTTAGGTTGTTCACGGACGAAGATCTGAGAAGATACGATGGAAGTGAGGTACAGTCAGGCTGATCTGGTTGGAAATCACTGGGCTAAAGATGGCTTCTTAATGGAAGTTTCCGTTCCACCTTAAACGGTTCAGTGTTTGCAGGTGCCGGAGTACCTTCTGCAACACCTAAGGAATCGTTCACTGGTGGTTAATTTCGAGATTTGGGGCTAATGTAATGTTCCTTTTCCAGGCAACACTGTTCATTTTGCCTGTAGACTTTTGCTAAAGTCACTAAAGGAAAAGTTAGCGCTAGCATTGTAACACAACATGCGGTACCGCAGCCTTTGTCTGCACAGTGTCGTCACAGGTATCGTCTCTCTCTCCTGCACCGTGTTTGTTGTCTGATCCAAATATGGTCATTTCCGTTGTTTCAGCAACCAATCATGAAAGAACAAAAAAATAAAAAAAAAGGGGGGGGGGAAGGGGGCGTCTTAAAATGAGTTTTTCTCACAACCTGAGCAAGACGTCTCAGTATCATCCATAGTCTAAATTTGACCCCAAAAAATAAAAACGTGACAAAATAAATGTTTTATGGCCGTTGAAAGTATTTTCTGATTTATGGAGTGATATAATGAGAAATCCAAAATTTCATTTGTAAATACCTTTTTATTTTAATGCGCAACAAAATGAAACAAGAAATTTGTACTTGGTGTTATCGACAGTCCAGATTTCTGTTCTTGAAATTACTGCAAGTTTATGTGTGTTTAATTAGATACTACCTTATTCAAACATAACATTTTAGACAACCTGTTTTTGATCAACTGATCAACTGGGGAAGTTGCATTGGGATCTCTGTTAGTTAAAATATTTATTTTAAACCAGCTCCAGTCTCGTTTTTACATTCGAGTTACCGGAGTTTAAATATTGCTGCACACTGAGACATGTCCATGATTGTATAACGGTTTTATTTATTTATTTATTTATGGAATTTTTGAGTTCCTCAGGAGGGGCAGCCTATTTACATGGCCATTAAGGGTGTGGTGTTTGATGTTACATCTGGAAAAGGTAAATGTCTGCACTTCTTTAACCAAGTCTTTTACCATTTTAGGTTCATTCATGACAAGTTGTGTCACAATAGACACTGCAATTCACAAGTTGTTAATTATTACCCCTTAGTTATTAAACATCATGATTATGTTAGATGGGTATTGACCCATTAACCCACTGATCCATATGTTATCTGAACTTATACTGTCAGTGCATATCTGAAGACATTTAAAGTTTCAAACCTCAAATGGAGTTAACTGTATTTATCAAGTTAAGTCTTAAGTTGTTTGGTTGGATAAGATTGCTGAATGTTAACAAAATAATAGAATGTTGATTGTGAATTAAATTATAAAAGTTGTTGTGTAATTGGATAATCATCCTGCATGTTTTTTTCTTTATTGACAGAATTTTATAAAAAGGGTGCATCTTATAATGCCCTTGTGGGCAAGGACTCGACCAGAGCTGTGGCCAAAATGTCACTAGATCCTAAAGATCTGACACATGATACAGTATGTTTGTGATCTTTTTCAAAGCAGAGGTTTACTGTGGGTTTCAGAAAGTCATATGTGCACTAAGACTTTTTTCTTTTTTCACTGACTCAGACTGGCCTTACTGAGAAGCAATTGGAGTCCCTGGAGAGAGTATTTACTGGAACTTACAAATCGAAGTACCCCATAGTGGGTTACACTAGCAGACGGATGCTTAATGAAGATGGCAGCCCCAACCAGGACTTCAAACCAGAGGACCAGCCAAATTTCAGCATCAAAAATGAACTTTGACGCTTGAGATAGACGTGAATGTTTAGCCCTCTATAGTAGTAAGATAGTTACCACAGTAATGCTTTTTATGTGAGGTAAGATTATTATTATCTGACACTGTGACTGAGTTTAGCTTTGACAATGTTTCCCATCACTACCTTCTGAGAATGTTAACACTACCTTTAAGAAATGTAATCCTATTCCTGTAATCCTATAAGCACAGTCATGTCTTGTAATTTGAATTTATAGTAAAACCGCTTACATCTGCTTGTTCAACAAAATAGTTTTAAAAGTTTAACAGAAGTCAATCAGGCATTTTTTAACTGTTGTGTTTTTTTTTCTTTTGTGTTTTACATATCTGTTAATGCTTTTAGAATCCTCTCACACATTGTGTAATATTAGACAAATATTTTTATGTATCTTAAGTGAATGCAAAGCTATCCAACATGCAAATCACCTGTGTAGAAAAAGTCATTGCCTGCTTAAAATGAATAACTTGTAGCAAGACACATTTTAGATCAGCCTTTCAAATTGTTACACATATGAGTCCATCTTCTTTCCAGAACTGTTTTATTTCAGATGTATTGGGAGGAGTTTTCATTAGATGCGTTGCCACAGCATCTATGTGATTTTTTTTTTTTTTTTTTTTTTTTTTTTTTTTTTTTTTCCCCCCTCATTAATAGTTTGTCCAGGTGATGAGGCAGCAAAACATTCCCACCCCCATTAAATGCTGGCATGGTGTTCCTACTGGAACCTCTGTTGTCCAAAACTTTAGACTGGTCTGTCTAGCATTATGCAAGTGGAGAAGAGTAGGACAGCATCATCAGCATATTACAACATTCATTTTTTTGGCATTCAGCATTTTAAATGATCCTTGACCTACTTGAAAGTAGAGAAACCGGTTTATCTGTTTGTTTTCTGCTCAGCGTTATTCCAAAAAAGATCCAATGAATTTTCCAGATGCTTTTTTTGCAAATCTGAAATGGGTATTAATGTTAATACTCTGTCTTTTCTATGTTATACTCTGTTTTATACTCTGTTATGAGCACTAAAGTTGAGACTAGAGAGGTCTGTAATTTCTCAAATGTTCTCCAGTGTGGTTCAGTGATCAGGGATTCCCAGGTGGTCAAGATTCTTGCTCCAACCCAACTTACAGTACATAGGGATAAGGCAAAAGTTCCTGTTGGGCTAGTTGGGAAACCACTGCTCTTAGAACCTTTCTTACCACTCTGATGGTTAATTTTATTATGAGTGTGGTTTTCATAAACAAGGCTGACTTCATTCAGGTCATCTGAATTTGGTTAATTTGTTTGTTTGAGTAACTAAGGAAGGAATGACTTTTTAATGTGGGTCATACACTTTATGATAAAAAAGTATTGGGACACCTGCATATTCATATTTTCATCCCAAAAGTATTGGAGGGAGCACCATCATTGCAGAAAATGACCATTCCACTGCTCCACAGCTCAATGCTGGGGGGCTTTATACCTATATAGCCCACGTCTGGCATTAGGCATGGTGCCAACAGGTTCATGCGCTATTCAATTGGCAGTGCTTCTCTACAGGGACTAGACATGCTGTGTGTGCATTTGTACACCTGTGTCAGCAATGGGTGCAACTTACAAGTAGCTGAACGCATTAATTAGAATGGGTGTCTACAAATATTTGGATATAAAGTCTATGTGTGTTGGATAACTGTGTTCCTTAAATGACATATTGATTTCAGAAATACTGTTTGCGATGGTTCCCCTTGTTTAATATTATTTTTCTGAAGTCATTCAGTAAGGTAATCTGCAGTACTGAAGGACATAAGGAAGGGGCAAATACTTTTTATGTCACAACACTGTATGATTGACTGTATATGCTAGGAAAGTAAAGGTGACAAATTCATAACTCAATATGAGACGATATCAATATTTTCAGAAAATCATTTTTCACAAATTAGGAACAACTGAAAATGTTATAACATAAAAGTTTCCATTTTTAATGAAGTTACAGATTAATGTTATTAAAGGACCAATAGTTTTAAAATAATGTGCTATAATATGTCTTGAATTTAACAGTATCTGTATTGTTACATTCCAAATATATATTTGGAATGTAACAATACAGATACTGTTCATATATATTTATATATGCTTTGTAATTTGTTAGATATTTGAAACACTTAGCACTCATTTTACAGCCACACATTATTATAATACTTAAAAGTCAAAAATCTCTCTGTCTGAAATAGTTAAACATGTCTTGTTTGTCCAGTTGCCTCTCTGATACAATAGAGGTAGTTACTGTTGGCATTGTACTGAATACAATACTGCTGTTAGACGTCTTTTGTTCTTAAGCTAAGCCTCTCGGTGTGCCTCTCTCATCTTTAGGTACTGTGAAAAAACAGCAAATGAATGTAAATCCTTTACTGTTTTGTTCAAATATGTATCACTTTGGTCTAAATTCAGGGATAGTAATACAATAGCAGATTGTACTACACCTAGTACACGTCACAGTTTTGCCACTGCGTACTGTACGCAGCCGTCTGGTGGTGGTAACACGATACGCTCTGGTGGTCTGGTAGCCCACACTCTAGTAAAGGAATGATGCATGCTGTGTGGGTCTCCTCTGTGGGTTTTTCCCTGGTGGGCTGTTTTGAAGGTCATTTAAAACAGATCACCCACCTGTGTGATATAAAAAAAAACTAAAAAGCTAAAAGTCAAAAACAAGAAGTGACAAATTGTAACTAGGCCATGTATCTGAGAAATAGCAACTTTATGGGGGAAAACATTCTTAGCTTTAATTTGTATGTTAATGTACATTTTTTATTTCTGTTGATTAATTCTGTTGATCCATTTGTCATTAAATGTTCACACAATGTAAAGGATACATGCCCTTTGGAAATGTTGTAAAGAAAACAAAAAAAAAAGGTTACCAAAATGTTCAAAAAAAAGTTTCAATTAAAATAAACAAAATCTTGATCAAAGTATGTTTTTATCAGACTTCAACCATGATGTTTTGATTAGCTATCAGCTATATTCCTCTACAGCTAGGGCAGCCCTTATATACCTCTTTGGTTTTCACACTAACTGCTGGTGCATGGCTGGGGAACTTCGGTGATTCACGGCTGAACTGGCTGCTCTGATATTACACTAAATATGTAAACAAGCCCATGGTCTGGGTTTTTTTTGGTACTTTTACTCTGGTCTACTGAAATGTCTGAACTCGCCGAACTTTTGCAATTGAGACTTGTTTTCTTTTTGCCGTGTTTTCTTTAATGCACAACAGTCTGTAATCGTCTGTGTGGAATTGTGGCTTGTTCTTTGAAAGGTGAATCAGTTGTCATTAAGCATTTATACACTTATAAATGACACTTTATATAAATAGAACTATAGCTATAAATTTTATATTTTAGCTGTTTTATCTTTTGGATCACTGAACTTTCTCCCATAGGCCGCCCCCACATAGTGTACTTTTGGCAACATCAAAGGAGCACTGATCAGAAACTCATTTACATGTAGACCGTAGGCAGTAGGAGGACATAGTCGCAGACAGTTGGCCATTTGGTCTTTACTCAAATGTGCTCATCCATACATCGATTATGGCTCAAACCATGGGGGCTGATCGTTTTCATGAAATGAAAGTTAGTCAGTCAACATATAGCCCTGTCAAATGTTGAATTTCACAATGATGCTTTACTGTTTTGAGAAAATTCCCACCGTAGCTGTGATTGAGTGATGAATCATTGTAGAAGGCCTGTTACTGTAAATGCCAGTTAAGCAAATAGTTATCCCAAACGGGCATCTTTATTGTAAGCTGGATGGCCGGTTTCTTTTACCAGAAACTAGCCAAGTTTAGAAACTGAAAATTCATGTTTTTAGAATACAGCATTGATAACAAATGGTTTGTGGTTTGAAACTCATGCTAATATGCATCAAAAGTGCAGGATCTTTATGATTAATTTAGGTTGTAGAGAGAGAGGGCCTACTCATCCAGCAATTTCTTTTGAACTTTGGTGGTGGGGTTCATTGGGTCGGTGTTCCCTGGCCTTAAAGCCACATTTTGTTTTCTTTATTGCCAAAAGTTGACATTTGAAGGGAACCCACAGACTATTAGCTTTGAACTAAACTTTATATATGCCACCTCTGAATGACGTTTATCTACACCTATGCGTTACTTCTCAGGTTCAATCTCACGTTTGGGTGATGTATGCATCACTTTCCACCCACCAGTGTTGTTGCCCTACATAGCTAAAAGGGGGGGTGTTAGTGGTGGGAGTCCGTGATGCTGCTTCCTGTCTCCATTGCACATCAGAATTTCCCTTCTGCCCACCCACTTTCATTTTGTAGTGTGTGATGGGCTGTTCTAGCTCAGTCTGCTTCAGTCCTGTGATGGTGTAGCGAGCTCTCGTTGTCAATGCAGCTGCTTTGACTAATTCTCCTGAGTTGAATCAAGGGACTGGATGGTCAAGAGGTGAGAAAATTTGTGTTATTTGCATACAGCTTCTCTGTGTTGGTGGGTGGTGGCCTAGAGCTGTACATTCATTTGTTTATTTGAAAAATGCCATGGTCCACCCTCCTCACAAATGAACATGTCATATGCTATATGTTAATTATGTAAGATATATATTCAAAATGCAGTTTAAGTTAAGTTCAAGTTAAATGTTGACAGTTATGCTTTAGTTTTTATATTTTAATACTCAAACAATGAATGTTAAAGTCACTTTATGCAATGCTTTAAATTATGCTAGTATTTGTGTGGTATATGTATATGTGCAGTTTATTTGTTAAGTTAAACATACTGTATATTTTTATTTCTCAGGTAAAAGAAAAGAGCATTTTGTAGACATCACACCACAGCGCACTTATGAAGGTGTTGAGTGGCCACGTTGTGGTAAGTTTTGACCTTTACCCAAACATTCCATCCAGAATACCTATTGTCTCCTAATGACATCAGTAAATTTCATTAGTACAGGTTTTATATGTTAGTTCATTGACAACATAATTAATAGTACTGCTCCTTTGTTTCAGACAAAATCCCAGGCTGAGGATAGCATGGAGCTCATCATCACGCCAACCTCCACGCCAGCTGTAAGTGTTGTTGGCTCTCACATCCTATGCACACAGTACCTCATAAGACTTCGTAGACCAGAAAATGTGAATAATGGTTCTCCACTGATCTGTAAAACAGCCTTTTTAATAGACTAAACCTCTTCCCACTGATTTTTTAACCAGCTGATTCTCAGACTGTCACTCTATCACTCCTGCATGGGCCGTGCTTTTAATAATCGGTCCTGGGAACACTGCGGGGAATGCTTGGGAAAAATTCTTGGGAAAACAGTTTTTGGGCATGTTTGAGTTATGCACTTTTGTTGACATCAGAGAAACTGTTTTTAGACAGGATAGTAGACAGGCTGGTATGAAACCGCTGGCACATCGCTTTATTCGTTCCTATGGTGATTTCAGGTTCATGAGAATTCGGGGCCCCCCCTACCTCAGCTGGCATTTGAGAGCAATTTGATCAACTCTTCCCACGCCGGTGAGTTATAAAGTCAACAATGTCAACACTGTTTTTGAACATTTTCAACATTGCTGTCGTAAGTATGGCATGCATGTTTGATGTATACAATCAATAAATACATTATTATAATTCTTTAATATTTTTGGGAACATACTATTAGTCTTCTGCTCATTTTTGAAAGTTGACTTATAGTTTTTTTTTTATTTTTTTTTTTTATGAATGTTTAGGGAAAGAAAATATCAACAAAAAACATTGGAGGAGACTTTTCCGGAGAGTTCAAGGCAAAAATATGGGTTCTGACTGTGCTCCTGATTCACCTCAAAAAAAGCTGCTCTATGAGAGAGCTCTGTCTGATGTTTGTGAAACAGATGGAAGTCCTCCCAAACCCATTATGGTAGGTCTCCAGTTCATGAAAGCATACAGCTTTATTCTGTGATCCTTAAGTATTAAACACAGTGTGAGAACTTGCTAATTACTGACTTTTCCTCACTCTGGATTGTTCTCCAGGACATTCTCTTAGTGTTGTGGAGAAAGGGCCCACACACACATGGACTGTTCAGGAAGGCTGGCAATGCCAAGCACCTGAGGGAGATCAAGGAGCAACTCAACAGTGGAGCAGAAGTGGGTCTGAAAAATGAGCCTGTGATTTTACTCGCTGATCTTCTCAAGGTAACGACTCAAGATGAAAATATGACTAGTGACACTTGAGTGTATTTTGTCCAATCTCTTTTAGAGTTGCTTGATAGTGTCCAAGTGTGGTAATGTCTTGTCTCCATTTCAATTACCTGTAGGACTTCCTGAGACACCTGCCAGGCTGTTTGCTGATGATGGAACATTCTGAAGCCTGGATGGCTGCAATGGAAATTCAAGATGTACACGACAGGTGTATTGCGCTCCAACTGTAAGTGTGTATTTTGGATCATAATAATGACACATGTCTTATCAGTTCAAATAAGATATTGAGTCTGAGTACAAATTTAAGCGTCTTATTCAATGTTTTTGTTTGCTTCTAGGGTGATTGAGAAGCTTCCAGAGCCCAACATACAGCTCCTGAAACATGTGATTGCTGTGTTGTACCACATAAGTCTCAATAAAGAAATAAACATGATGGATTCCAACAATTTAGCTGTTTGTGTTTCACCCAACTTGCTTCAAGCAGACAAGGTGGAGATGATAAAAAACGTGAGTGATTTTGTAAATAGTTTTATATATTAATAATATTAAATAGAATTCGGATCTATGCATTCAAACTGGGCTTTGAAATATTACCATATCTTCTCTTATTTGGTTTGGTATTTCACTAACCTCAATATCTCAATATGTTTTACAGGTCACAAACCTGACTCAGTTCCTCATTGACAACTGTTGTGAAATATTTGGTGAGGACGTACTGACACTTCTTGGTGGCTCGGATGAGGAAGAACTCAGTGATACCCAAGGTAGAATACTTTCCTTCTTGCTCATTTGAATTCCTTCATGGGGCAGTACGGTGGTACAAAAGAAGAAAAAGTGCTGTATTAATCGACCATGTTCTTTGTTCCTTCTGTCAGATTCCCTCCATCATGACTCTGCCTATGATAGCAATGACCCTGACGCTGATGGACACAAAGGAAGCCACACAGACATGTGTGCCATCCACTCTGACTCTGAGGAGAAAGCTCTCAATCACTTTCCAGCCTCCTCCTGCCCTGGGGCTGTCAGAAGACAAACCACTAAACCATTCATTCGAAGGTGCTCGGAGCCAACGATCGGCTTCAACAAGGATGCTCAAAAGCAGACCATCTTAACTAGGAGCCAAACAGAGATGGACTTTTATGAGCACCATTTGACAAAGCAAATATCCGATGAGTCTGTTCTGTTTAGGACAGGCAGCAGGGCGCTGAATTCACAGGGGAACACCAGTGCTATGCCTTCTGGTGAACCTCATCTTCAGAGTAGCCCTAAAGACTCTTGCTCTTCCCTGGACAGCACCTTCTCCAGTGCCTCCGAGAGCTCCATCAATGCCAGCTCCCCAATCATTTCACCCTCAAGCCAGCGGCGAGCCCTCCAACGCAAACAGTCCTTCCCCACTCGCCTAACTGCTCGTGGAAGTGTGTTCGGCGAGACCCCCAAAAAACGCTCCCAGTCGATGAAGGCCTCATGCTCTCGAACCAAGCTGACCTTTTCCCAAGGCAGACGAGTTGAGAAGGCCCTCCGCCACAGCCAGACCCTGCCTGGGGTGCTCCCCCTTGACAGGGACTTCTTTGCGCCACAACAGCCACGGCGCATGTCCAGCAGGGAAGTGTTCCATCAGGTGGACAGCAAGATTCCAAGTATGCCTCCGTCCTACGAGCAGGCCGTGCAGGACAACGCCCACACGCCACTCACACATCGAAGCTCATTGACTGTTGAGGCTGCCAGGTGTCTTTCAAAGAACACATGCTGTCAGTCCACATTCCCAACTTCAGATTCCTGCTCTGTGAAAGATGGCGACAGTGGAGAGAACAGCCTTATTTTGGCCACGTCTGCAAAGACGAGGCAGAGGTCCATATCTGAGAGCATGAACGAAGCATCTAACACCAGACTGTCACATTGTTGTGGTCAGCAGATGCTAGAGACTCTGAATGTCAGAGAATCGTATGTGTGACTTATGTTAAGTTTGTTTTTTTGTTTTTTCGTGTGTGTGTTTGTCTGTTTCAGTCTGTTGAATGTTTTGTCACAGATGTGTCTTATTTCCAGACAAAAATGCTTTAGGTAGTAAAGCAGGCATTAGTACGTACAACTTTGAATGGAATCGGAGCAGCTTCTAAGAAGTTTGAAAGATTGTGTAGAAAGTTGTTATAAAAACAAGAGTATCTGAACTTCAGATGTATATCTTTTGATTTGATCTACATTCAGCCTCTTACAGGATAGTCTGTTCCTGACTTATCTCGAGGCTAAATCACAGAGGTCTGTGGAGTGATCTCAGATAGCAACAAAACATGTCACTGAAAGGCACTTTGACAGAAAGCTACCACTACAAAGCATGAAAGGTATGGAGGACTGATGTCATGGTGCGTTAATACGATAAACCGCATACCATTCTGTGACCTGCGATAATTGAAAATAAGAAAAAAAAAGAAAAAAAGAAAAAAATGGTAGGCTTACATGCCTCTACCACTCCCAGCTATGACAGAAATAAGGGTGGATTTCCGAAACTGCAGTTGGACACACCAAACACATGATGATGTAGTGTCTATTGTTGACAGGACACACACCTACAGTAGGGAAAAAATGGCTCATGGTGTAAATATGCCAGGTGGTAAAAAAAAAGGAATACAACTATATATTAACAAGCTATATCTTGTTTTGGTTTGTGTTTGTGCGTTTTCCACCACTTCACACATTTCTATCACATTTATTCAATTTAAATCTCACATTTGGAAAAAAAAGAAGAAGAAAACTGTGAAAATGTTGTATGTGTATATTTTGTGTAAATACAGTGTTTACATGACCTACTATTCAATAAACCTCTGATATCAGAACACGGTGTGACTGTGCATATTTACTAGAAGCCCTGCAGTAGGAACTAAGTTACCTTACCAGTTTCAGTGTGCACTTGTTGGTCTCCGCCCATTAGCTAGAGACGGTCACTGCCGTTGTTGACACCGGGCTTTCTTTTTTTTTGCTCTGCGGAGGTTGGAGCTTGCTCTGTCAAAGGGCTCGCACACTCATCGGGACTGAACAAAGGTCGCTTTCCTCAAGGAGCTGAGCCAGGTAAACTGCGTGTTAAGTGGAGGCCTGGCACTCTTTAACTTGAACACGCTCTGGCTTTATCATAGCCATTATCGGGGCGAGGCTCTGACACCATCTATTGACAATGAGTCAGAAATGAGCCTCGAACCAACCGATCCTTACATGCGCAGATCATTCACTCGGCTTTCGTGAGCTGGAGGGGTAAAGCGAGGAATCTGGAAAGCTCATTCACTTCGACTTCTCTTTAAAGTTTTCAACACTCGAGCACACACAAGAGGACCGACCATGCCCAAGCCGGTGAGATATCGTCTCATTTTCTTCGCCTACCTGCTGTGTCGTAGTACCATTGGTTTCGTTTTGAAAAGATTGAGGCTTTAAAGGGGAATTAGTCTGGCGGTTAGGCGCATTAGCTTGCTACAAAGCTGTAATTAAGCTTTTTAATAGCCTGAAACAGGGGTCTGTTTTTCTGGATTATTTATGTAGAGCAGCGAGTAATCGCTTAGTATAAACTGTATACACAAGCTTAGGCTTTTGACTTCTTTAATCCTGCTCTACCGTGTTAAAGCCAGCAGGCATCCACCTGCATACATGACTTACCTGGTTGACAGGTTTACAGTTTTGCTCAATGTCATTGACACACTGTTGGTCAAACACTGATCTGTACTGTTCCAGTTTAAAATTTGGCCTTCAGTACTATTATATTATATTATATTTTATTTTATTATATTATATTATATTATATTATATTATAATATATCATATTGCATATTGGTAAGAGTTGAATACAAGTCAGAGAGACTTTATGTGGCATTATGTGCCCTGGTTGTAAAAAAACGAGATAAAGGGCTTTATGGCTGTCGCCTTTCTGCGATGTTAAAGTCATACTACACTTAAAAATGTCAGGCCTACATTTTATTTGGCATGGCTGATTGAAATTACAGAGACATAAAGTGCTTCACGGGTACATATATATATATATATATATATATATATTTTAGCACACCTCACCAAGAAGTAGATTTACACATTAACCAAACTCAGACAATGATGAGTTGAGGCCATGGCTCCATATTCAGAAGGGGTGAATGCAAGAAAGTAAAAGATTAGCTAACTGCCAATTGTCTGCCTCACACTGGTTGAACGTCAGGGTGTGATGTCATGTTACCATTGTCCTTAACCTTCAAAAGGTAGACCAGAATTGAGTCATGTTAATCTTGATCGTTGCCTTAATGCTGTAATGTCTTAAAGTATTAGACCATCTCAAATCTGACTATGAACTCAAGTGAGTTTTATACTTGTACAAATTTGAGCGGTGTTCTTTTATTGTTACATTTGCAGTAGTTTTACTTTTTTTTAGTAATTTAGTAATTATTCCCATCTTACTTGGAAACATTATAAATCCCACTTAAAAAGAGGCTCTTTCCCACTTCTAAAAGCAGTGAGTACTGTTAAAATTCCTTTCTTGGCCTGTTTGGAGCCTATACTGTTGAGTTGGAGAGCTTTAGGTTTCGGATTCCAAAGATACTCTATCACCCAAAGCACAATCACGAACAGGGAACAAAAGTCCCTGTGTTAGGAGCAAACATGCAGTGGAAATGATTTGAGCGGAGTAGTGTGTACACAGTGACTTGTGCCTTGTGGGAAAAAAAGAAAAAGCACCCTTGGTGCTCGAGGAGAAGGAGAAAGCCACCTCTTAGCAGTCATAGGTACTTCTGACGTAGACCGGGCCATTCTTCTGGCCTGATAAAGTTTGCAGCTCTGATAAATAGTTCACGGTTGCTCAGGGAGATGCTGACAACCGGATTAAACAGTGGCACTCACACCGGGCTTCCATAGTAGAAATAAATCCAGCCGAAGGAAAGCTTTGAAGATTATAGATTATGTCTGCCATGCTGACGCTGAGTTTATGAACGTGGATGTGTCTTTTGGGCACACATTTTTGAGTTATATGCTTCCCAAGCAGCACCATACCATATTTAATCATGAGAGGGAACATATTTACAGTGTTACTACGAGGACGCAGCCTTGTGACTCTGAGGAGCATGTAGTCTCAGGACTTGATGAAGGAATATGCTGTTTAAGACTTTTATAACAGCCCAGTGAACCTTGACAGAGCTTCAAAACCATTGTCAAAGTTGCACAACCTCTTTATGAACTCCGGTGCTGTAAAGATAATCCCCTTTGAACCCTTGTGCAACAAGTTAGAGTGTCAGCTTTTTCCCCAGCCACTACTATGAGTGTGAATTTTAAGCTCCTAAATTAAGAATTTGCTCCTGCTGTGCAATGAACAGCTTTCATGCTTTGCAGCCAATACACTATTGGTTTTGCTACCTATGAATGAGACCTTTTTCCTATTACAGTTTCACACTTACTGTATGGTTGTAGTTCTTGATTTTCTGGAGCACATGATGTAGTCAAACGAGAAGCCATTACCAGACATCCTCTTAAAGAATAAAAGTTCCCCAGGCTTCCAGAGTTTTCTCTTTAGCTTACGTGGTTTTGTGCTGCAGCCTAGTTGCACAGAAAAGGTCACGGCACACAGTTGACTCTTTCAGTTCTGTTGTGGATTGCTCATTATTTTAATAATGGCCACATTAAGCAGGGGACAGTATTTCTTCATAGAAGCACATAAGGCAATCTCTCATAAAGCATTGATTTTGAATATTTGTGTTACTATCTTACATCTGGCTCCATACTGTCTCATGTTGTTTGCATAAGTCATAAATTGCTGAAATGTTAACCATCCTACATTAACATATTGATATATGGTTGCTATCTAACAGCCTAACACCACCATGTACTTCTAAAAATGGTGACTTTACATAAGAAGTTTAAAATGTTCATAGCTTTTAACATAAGTCAGTGTAATTCGACTAGTCATTTTGGAGCATTCTGGTTGGTTCAGTTTACAGGAATTGTGCATACAATATAAAGGGCAGCTGTTGTGCTCAAATAACACATTAAGACTGTAATAAAATAGGATGGTTCTGACATGACAGTAACAAAAAAACAACCACTCTCGCTGTCTTAGCCTCCCTCTATCTGGATCTTCTTGTTTCTAATGAGTTTGCTCTCCTCAGGTCAATGTCCGCGTCACCACAATGGACGCCGAGCTGGAATTCGCAATCCAGTCGGTCACTACAGGCAAGCAGCTCTTCGAGCAGGTGAGTTCCAAGCTGGTTCTGCGGCCCTCATCGGGCCTAAAGATTGGAGACAGATATTAACAGGCTTGATGACTGTAGCGGAAAGGCATGTGTGGAATGGCCACCCATCTGATCTCATCACGCAACAGTTGCAAATTCCACCCTTTTTGCGATCTGAACGGCCTCCTGAGCAAGCGTGTGGTGGAGGTGGGCGGATATTAGGCTCGAAATCCGCTTCCTCATGAAACAGTGAAGAAAGGTGGTGACAAAAGTGGAAGCTCCGAAAGGAACAGCGCACAGTTACATATTGTCAGCGGTCGCTCGACATGTGCCAAAGGGGCAGTTTCTGGGTGTAAATCATTTCACCAATGTTGTCCAGCCCAGTAACTCTGGGCAACAGGGTTAAAATGTCAGGTTTATGGCATGATTTGTCTCATGATATACTGCTCTTAGGCGGGGGACTCCAGCCATGGCCATTCCACCGCAGGTGTAACCGATAAGAGGTGGGGAGGTTCCCCTGCAAATAGCACTGATGATCAGTTGATGAGTAGTTCTTGGACTGCATTGATTAGTTCAGAATCGATTTAGAGCTGTGCAGAGGAGAACACCCTTTTGCATATTTCTCAACAGCTCCTCTCAAACCACTCCCGTCTTTATTCTTTATGACCACTGGTCCTTCAACTTCAGGCGTGCCCCACCCTTTCCACTTGACACAATAACTAGAGCTGAAATGACTAAAATGGAAGAATCATTTTCTACATGTTTGTCATTGTGTCACTGGTTTGAAATTACGCGAGGTTCTCTGCAGTCAACGTACAGTGTTTGTGCCTCAGGTGGTCAAGACTGTGGGCTTACGTGAGGTGTGGTACTTTGGGCTGCAGTATATGGACAACAAAGGGTATCTCACCTGGCTGAAACTGGAGAAAAAGGTACATATTTACAGTGTTTGTCCTCCAGGGACAGAATCATATTACAGGTGTTCCTTTGCATGTTATATGTACGCTGTTCAAAAATAATGCAGAAGAAGAACCAACTTTGGTTCCATAAAGAACCAAGTTTTTAGCAGCGATGTGTGATTGTGAAGAACTTTTTAAAGATCTAACGAATGTTAATTCAGAGTAAAGGATATTTAGAAGTTTTTAGACCAATGTATAGGTTCTTCACTCTCACACATCTCTTTACAAACATAGTTCCTTGAGTGTTGCCATAGAAGAACCAACTTTGGGTTCATAAAGAGCCATGTTTATAACAGAGATGTCTGAATGTGAAGAACACTTTAAAGGTCTAAAGAAACCTGGCCTATTGCAAAAGGTTCTTTAACAATTTAAAGTTCACACTCTCACATCTATATTACAGACATAGTTCATTGAGCGATGCCATAGAACAGCCACTTTGGGTTCTATAAAGGTACCTTTTAAAGATCTGAAGAACCTTATCTTGATGTAAAGTTTCTTCACAAATTTAAAGGTTCTTCACACTTACATGTGTCGATTACATATAGATTTTTTTAGAACAATGTATAGGTTCTTCACACTCTCCGATCTCAATTACAAACATAGCTCCTTGAGCAATGCATTAGAACAACCACTTTTGGTTCTATAAAAACAATGTTTGTAATAGAGGTGTGTGAGTGTGAAGAACCTTTTCAAGATCTGAGGAACCTTCACTTGATGTAAAGTTTCTTCACAAATTGAAAAGTTCTTCACACTCACACATCTTTATTACAAACATATTTCCATAATGCCATAGAACAACCAACTTTGGTTTAATACATTACCATGTTTGTAATACATATAAGCAAGTATGGAGAACCTCTTAAAGGCCTTAAGAATCTTGACTTGATGTGAAGTTATTTTCCACTTTAAAGGGTTTTTGCACTCTCTACTCTATACATTTTTATTACAAACATGGTTTCTTAAACAGTACCATAGAAGAACCAAATTTGGTCTGATAAAGAAACAAGTTTGTAATAGATATAGACATTGTAATAGATATGTGTGAAAAAACCTTTAAAAGTCTGAAGAATCTCCACTTCTTCACCAATTCAAAGGTTCTTTACACTCTCATATCTGTCTTACAAACATAGAAAAAGCAAAAGTGCTTCTTCTTTGGCATCGCTCATAGAACCATTTGGAGCACCTTTATTTTAAAAAGCTGAGCTGGAGCTAATTTGTTACAGTTCTGAAGGGACTGGATGAAGAGAAGTGCTGTACTGAAGAAAATGTGAGCATAAATGCTAAAACACAGCCATGTCCTGCTCCCATCCATTCAGATCTCTGGTCACATGAATGTGCGAGTTGATTAGTGACCTATTCTGGCTGGTTTCCCGGACACAAATAGAGCTTAGTCTTTGACTAAATTACAATGTCACTGGTTAGACTCCATTGAAAAACCATTGTTGTCTAGAGCCACGCTTAATGTGTGCCCAGGAAACCAGCTCTGCCAGTATGAGCACAAGCACAGGCATCTATGTCCCCTGCCTGCTGTGTTACGTAATCTGTGACAGTCGTCTGTATACTGTGTCCAATGCAAAAAAACTGCCAACCATGTGTCAAATTAATGGTGTTTTTTGTGTTGACCTAGGTTTTATCTCAGGATGTGAAGCGTGAGAACCCCCTGCAGTTTATGTTCCGGGCTAAGTACTTCCCTGAGGACGTAGCCGAGGAGCTGATCCAGGACATCACCCGCAAGCTCTTCTTCCTGCAGGTGAAAGACGGCATCTTGAGCGACAATATCTACTGCCCCCCGGAAACAGCCGTCCTGCTGGCCTCCTACTCTGTGCAGGCTAAGTTTGGAGACTTCTCCAGGGAGAACCACAAGGCTGGCTACCTCACGTCTGAACGGCTGCTGCCTCAGAGGTAAGTGATTCCAGAGCTGGGGTAATTTACCGGGTTTCATTTTCACATTAGCCTCTTAACCACTTAATAAGACTGTTTTTAATCTCAAGACTTTTCAGTATTCAGTAGATACTACATAATTATGAGATATAATTGTGACTGTTGCTAAAACAGCTCCATAACTAAAAGCCACTTTAGCTAAATGAAATGAAATTATATTATAAGTTTTTTTGGGCCAGTTCTAGTGAACATTCATTACAAAAAGTTCTCACACTGTAAAGGGAAACTAGTATTTTCCAATAGTGTTAAAAAAAGGTTTTGATATGACAGCATAATGTTATTAATAATTTTATTTAGTTTGTTTGCAGCCACAAAAGAACAGCAGATGGAGCAGTGTTTTAGGTGTTTTAGATTAGATATCATTATAATGGCTTAATATCTTCTGTCCACAGAGTGCTTGACCAACACAAACTCTCCAAAGAACAGTGGGAGGAGAGGATCCAGGTTTGGCATGAGGAGCACAGAGGCATGCTGAGGTGAGTCTTGCATGCGCTCACTCCATAAAAGATACATACACTATATGGAAAAAGGTATTGGGACACCTGCTTAGTTTATCCTGCTGGCATTGGAGTAACTGTCTCTACTGTCCAGGGAAGGCTTTCTACTAGGCTTTGGATCATTGCTATGAGTATTTGATTGGATTCAGTGACAAGGGCATTAGTGAGGGCAGGATGTTGGATGATCACCACCCCACCTTATCCCAAAAGTATTGGATAGAGCACTACCATTCCAGAGAAATACATCCCCATAAGCTTTTTACCCTACTACCCCACACCTGGCATTAGGCATGGTGCCAGTAGATTTATGTTTATCTTCTCCAGAGAGTCCAATTCTATTGACAGTACTTCACTACAAAGACTTGACTAGGCTGTGTGTGTGTGTGTGTGTGTGTGTGTCTGTGCAAATCTTCAAAAGAACCTTCTTAACTTTCAACGTAAAGTAATGTATCAGGTCATTTAGGATCAGTCTTGATCCTAAATGGCCAATTTCTGGTCAATTTCTTATAAAACTGAACAGCTAATGTTTTTAAATAATGTAAAAACATTCAAGGCCTAATGATACACATGTTCCTTTTTTGTCCCCAGGGAAGATGCTATGCTGGAGTACCTAAAAATTGCACAGGATCTGGAGATGTATGGTGTCAACTACTTTGACATCAAGAACAAGAAAGGAACAGAGCTGTGGCTGGGTGTGGATGCTCTTGGACTTAATATCTATGAGAAAGACGACAAGTAAGCATTTAATTGTCATCTATTCTTAAACACACTGACCTTCTGGTCATCAGCAGCTGCTGGCTTTAGGATACGTAGGTTCGTGCGGGGCATGTACTAGGGTCAGTGTGCCGGCAGTCATTGCCATTGGTCTGTGACCCCTGGAGTCAACTCAAGTCAGCGAAGCTGTGTTGATCTGTGGGACGAGTAAATATGGCTCCTGTTATTGAGAGTTCATTGCACCCTAAGGCCCCGATGTACCCACTATACCTGTGATTTATGTCATGCGCTCAAAAAAGGAGGATTTAACTGATGAATTCTATTAAAGCTTCTGAACATGTTTGTATTGTTTTTCTGTTCCATAGACTGACACCAAAGATCGGATTTCCTTGGAGTGAAATCAGGAACATATCTTTCAACGACAAGAAGTTTGTCATCAAACCCATTGACAAAAAGGCTCCCGTGAGTAAAATCTTGAGTAAAGTCTTGATTCAGTGAGGGGGTTTTCTGTTTAACAGAGTGAGAAACACAACACATTTGTTTGATTTTTATCACAACTGGGTTCTATGAATAGTAATGACTCATTCGTATATATCACAAGTCATAAGAAAAGCCACACCTTGAGTTCATTGTGCTTATCAGTGTTGTTGTAGGAAAACCTTGTAACAATTTTTTATACCATTTAAAAACATTAGTGGGTGTAGTGAACATTCTCCAGATGAGTGGACGAATTGAAATGGCTAGAAATGATCTCAAATGATGCATTATACTGTAACTTACACTCTTAAAAATAAAGGTGCAACAATGGGTTCTTTAATGATGCCAAAAAAGAATCATTATTGGTTTGATAAAGAGACATTTTGGTAAAAGAGAAACGAGTGTGAAGAACCTTTATATTGGTATTGGTAAACCTTGATAAATCTTGGTTCTTTACACACGTCTCATTTACAAAAATGCTTCTATATGGATCCAAAATGGTTCTGCTGTAGCATCATTCAACAAACCCTTTTTTGCACCTTGTGTAACTTGCATCAGAGCTAAGAAAATTGTCACACAGTATGAAGCTACCATTTCAGAGATCCAAACTGTGTGGCACAGACATTGTGAATACTGATGTCTTAATATCTTTGGATCGGACATTGCTCCTACCAGTAGCCTGCCAGACTCACACTGTTACATCATTGTTTGGCCCCAAGATACAATAGCTGACTTCAATTATTACAGACATTCCTCGACTATACAGTCGTGCCTGGAGTAGCTCAGAGCAATTTCAATTTGCCACCCCAAATTTAACTCAACAGTGGCTTTTGTCTAGTCTGCATCACTGCTAACTCAAACAGGGCTCACTGATTCCCTCAACTTAGGAACACATTTAAACTTCTCTGGCTCTGTGCCTCTCGCCCTCTCAGGACTTTGTGTTCTACGCTCCCCGCCTGCGCATTAACAAGCGCATCCTACAGTTGTGCATGGGCAACCACGAGCTGTACATGCAGCGCAGGAAGCCTGACTCCATCGAAGTGCAGCAGATGAAGGCCCAGGCCAGAGAGGAGAAACACCAGAGGCAGATGGAGAGGTCTGGTCTTATTTTTGTGTTTATATTCATATTTTTATTACATTTAAGAGGTCCATATTATGGAACATTTAATTTGCCAAAAACAACTATTTTGAATTAATTTGTGAATAATTTTGTGATTGTCACAAAAGACATATTTAAATGTTTCCCCGAGCCCACTGCAGTTCGCTTTGAGGTGTGTTTATTATTTCTTTTTTCTAATCATATTTTTTATTATATTATTTATTTTTTAAAATCATATTTCATGCCAAAGTCCATAAACTGGACAAAACAAAAAAGTTTTTTTTTATTATAATTTTTGTGATGTCACAAAAGTCACCCCACTACAGTTTGCTTTGATGTGTGGCTGTTATTGTATTATTTGTATTTCTATTCATATTTTTAATTACATTTAATGGGCCCATATTATGGAAAGGTGAATCTTTAAAATAAAAGATTGATGTAGTTTTACATATATGATTCACTTTAGAGACCATGACCTGAAATTCAAAAACGTCCTGTTTTGAATTCATTATTTATATTTGGCAACACTTGTTGATTTTAAATGTGCTTTATAAATAAAATTCACTCAACTTCCGTCAACACTGCACAGCATTTAGGTCAGCAGCAAAGTGCACAACCAAAACACAGTGCACGACAGCACTGGCCCTCTTTGCATGAGACAGTGGGATGTGTTGTTTTGGTCTGTCAGCCTTTGTGTATGGAACAATATTGCTGTACTGAACCGCTTTTGATTATGTGCCAGTACTTCAGCCATAGCTGAGTGCACATATTGTGTTATGCGTGTGTTAATTATATTGTTCATCACATTCAATGCTCATCACTGTATCTAAATGATGCTCTTGTGATAACGGTGGCTATGCTAATGGTGGATTTTTGCATTTTCAGGGCTCAGCTGGAAAATGAGAAGAAGAGGAGAGAAACCATTGAGAGAGAAAAGGAAGAGATGGAGAGAGAGAAACGAGAGATGTTAATGAGGCTTTCTCAGTTCGAAGAGCAGGCCAGGAAAGCTGAGAGAGGTACAGATCTCCTTAAATCCCTTATTAAATTACTGATCACTAATTCTATTAAATAACTGTCAAAGGGACTGCTGTTTTTTCTCACTAAAAAGGTAATTGCATATTAGACCATCATTAAAGGATTTACCAAAAGAGAAATCTAATTTACACAAGTATCCCATTACCCCAGACATAGCTGATCAACCAGTACATGTTTGGTGTCTAAAGTTAGAATGCTAATGTAGCTAATGGAAGTAATGGAAGTCTAGGTCAAATATTTTATGGTGTAGACTTCCACTACATGGCCCTTGTAGCGCCACTTCAGAACAAAAGAAGGAAACCTGAAACATCAGCCAAATATTGACTGATCAACTGTTTGAAATAAAGAGAAACAAATCAGGCTTTTCTCTCAACTATTTCTTTAAGGAAGATAAAAAATTAAACCTGCACAATGTTGACAGCTTACAGAGACTGCAATCTCACTCAGTTTCACTTGTAGTGACATTTAGATATCCTAAAAAGTCTAATAAGAGTATATAACTGCTTCTTGAATACCCACAAATCCACACAGGCCACCTGACCCCAAAAAAGAGGCCATATTAAAAATCCCCAAAATAATATACAAGGAAGATCATAGAATGATTTTTATGTGAAAATGCCACATTATTTCCATTAATTTTCTGAATTTTTTTGAGAAAAAATGTTAAATGTGCAATAGTATTTCTACATGTTTTTCACCAATAAATTAGGCACTAAAATTCAGAAAATATGCAATAATTGTGCATTAAAATGCCCTGAAGTGTGTTTTCTGGTCTGAAGAAGTGCATTCCACTCGAAAACTAGCAAAATATATAATTATATAATATATAATTATAAAAATATAATATAATACTTTTTTTGTATATCATTAGAGTATATATTTTATGTCTCCTCCACTCCGTCAATGTTTATCGGTTTCGCAACTTAATGAAACGTTATGAAGTAACTGCTGCCCCCTGCTGATGGAGTGTGTGCATTGCGCAGACCTGCGGGACCAGCTGGAAAGGGCTAAACGGCTGGAGGAAGAGAGGAGGAAGGTAGAAGAGGAGGCTGCTCGTCTGGAGGCTGAGAGACAGGCAGCTCTTCTGGCTAAAGAGGAGCTGGCCAGGCAGGCTGAGGACCAGGCCAAGAGCCAGGAGCAGCTGGTGAGCATGGGGAGGGTTCCCCCAAACTAAAAGCAGTCCAGCTGGTACACACTAACACAAAGGGTTTTTCCTTTTTACTCAAATCCTTACACATGAGAAAATACTCTCTCGGAAATTAAATTACGCTCTTTGGAGTGATGCCATAAAAGAACCGCTTTCGGTTTCCTAATAAGTCTTTTTTTTTGTAAATGAGATGTGTGAGCTTTGAGATGTGTGAAAAAGAACCGTCACATAATGTAAAGGATCTGTCAGTTAAACAGTACATTCAATCCACAAACTCTGTAAGCTTTATTTTTTAAAGGGTACAGCTTCTCCTCTCTCTTGTGCTAGAAGCAAATTTCACTCGGGTTGGGCTGACTGAGGACATGAAGTCAGATCTGGCTTGTCTGTGTGAACTTAGGGTCATTTCTGTTGCTTCCTCTATTTTCCTGAAGGCTGCAGAACTGGCTGAATACACTGCAAAGATCGCCCTGCTGGAGGAGGCCAAGAGAGTAAAGGAAGAAGAGGCAAACGAATGGCAGAACAGGGTAAGCATAACCAGCAGTGCAGTAGTGCATATACACAGGCCCTTTTCTACCATATGTTTTGTTTAAACTTAAAGCACCTTCACCTTCATCCTATCACAAGTTGCATAACCAGCACATGCCTTTGTGTATTACAATGCTTTCTGCTGTAATTATTTTTCTGCTGTGGTGCTCTACAGCCACTCATAAAATGAATATATTGCCATCTAGTAACTGGGTAATATATTGAAGCAGTGTGAGAATGAAGCACAAACACTTTCTTGTGTCTTAGGCTAAGGAGGTGCAAGATGACCTGATGAAGACCCGTGAGGAGCTGCAGCTGGTGATGACTCCCGCTCCAGTGGCGGCTCCAGCCATGCTCGTGGTGGAGGACGTTCATACGGAGGAGGTCGAGGTCGAGCAGGAGGACCACGACGAGAACATGAGGACCTACAGCGCTGAGCTCCTGGTGGAGACCATCAAAGACAACCGCAACGAGGAGGAGCGTCTCACAGAGGCTGAGAAAAATGAGCGTGTGCAGAGACAGCTCATGGTGAGATATACACCCACACACACGTATACATACAATGTGGTGGAGTAGTCCTGGGCCAACTCAGGACATTGCGGTGCAGATTCTGTTTATTTATAGGGTTGTTCTCATATTATAGATGACATATTAACACGATGAAGAGTAAGTGACATCAGTTGATGATATATGAACTGAGTATGATGATGTGCTATGTATCTTTGAGCTATTTTGGATAGAAAACTGAGAAGGATGTCCATTTTGCACAGGTTTCGCAGAGTGACTCTTAAATTATTCGTAGCTTGGTTAAACTCATTCTTCATAGGAAAACCTTTTGTTGATGGTACCTTAAAAACGTTTAAATGATTCTGTACAGTACTCAAAAGGGTCCAACTATTGTCTTTCACTATTGAACCTTTGTTTCAGTACACTAGGGGTGCCTAAAGGCTAGGTTTTTGTTCATTGATTTTGAACAGACAGCTGCTCAGGTTACAGTTTGTTCTAGCTAGTGTCGTGCAGTGCTGCCTGAGGCAGCCTGTAGCGTGTTAGGCAGCAAAATGTAAACAGTGAACATATGCTCTCGCATAGGTCTTATTTTTATATAGGCAATAAGTCACAATTCTTCAACTACAAAACTGAAAGCATCACTTATGCTAGAAATTTACAAAATTAATAGAATTAAAAAGAAGAGTTTGGAGGAGATTTTTAATGTTTATCAGTTAGGCTATATCTAAACATTCAAAGCTGCCCCACAGAAAAGACTTGCAGATTTGACCAAAGCAGGCGTCCTGTGTGTATTTTACACTCTCCATAATCAGATGCCAATCAGCTTGCTAACAGCTGACAGCTGAAATATTTCATAGAATAAATGTATTCAGTATTTTAACTGGTTTACCAGTTTCTCAAAAACCTGATTGGCCTAGCGTTAGCTTTAAGCCTTTTTTTATCTTAATTTCCATATTCTACAAAAGTACATTTACATTTAGCCTTCAAAGAGTTTTGCTGGTGGGCTTGGTTGATCTGTTAATTTATAGGGTGTTTGTATGTGAGGAGTCAGGACTGTTACATAACAGTCTTTGGGTTTTGTAATTTGCCTGTTTTACAGTTCTTGTTTTAGTAATGCTTGATTTTCTTGTGAATGTGGAGACAACAGTGTTCGAGATTAATGATATGTCACTGCCATGTACCAAACTCTCATTATTCAGCTTTGCCATGGTAAAGTTTGACATTCTAGGGCAAATACATTATTAATATATACTGTATATAGACTATTTTTGCATGTCTTATAGTTTTTGTGAAGTCATATTAGTATTTGTTTACAAATATCCACAGTTTTTTAGTTGATTACTGTATTCAATTTTATTTCTCATCTTATTCCTAACCAGAGCGTAACTGATATGCCCTAC
Source organism: Salminus brasiliensis (assembly GCF_030463535.1). NCBI lineage: Eukaryota > Metazoa > Chordata > Actinopteri > Characiformes > Bryconidae > Salminus > Salminus brasiliensis. The sequence continues at coordinate 16,865,767 of NC_132887.1, read as the reverse complement.
ACCCTGTTCTTGTTGGCCTTGCAGTTAAGCTAGATCACTTTTGCCACAATCTCTAGAAGCAGGAGCGTTTCGGGGGCAGATTGCCTCACAGTCTCTTTGGATATAAGTAAATCTATTTATTTATAGCTGCTTATAAATAACCTTGGTGGAATTGTGCCATAGGCCCTGAGCTCCGAGCTGGCTGATGCGCGGGATGACACCAAGAAGACCCAGAATGACATCCTGCACATGGAGAACATGCGTGCCGGAAGGGACAAGTACAAGACCCTCCGCCAGATCCGCATGGGCAACACCAAGCAGAGGATAGATGAGTTCGAAGCCTTGTAGAGACTGATCACATCTCTGAACAACCACAGCAAACACCCTGCTAGCTACTGGGGTGTGTCTGTAACATTATTGCAGATGGTTTCACTTTACGATAGGTATCCAAGCACCTCTTATTTAGTCTTTCCTTATGTTATTTAATCTCTGTTGGGCCATTTGGACAGGCTTGGATTTTTATGCCATGAAAGGAGAAGGGTGAACTACAGCAGTTTTGGGTGGATGAGCATAGCGGTAGCCATTAGAGGAAAGGCACAGACATTACAATCCACCAGACGTTTTCTCAGAATACAAACCAGTGTATTGGCACCATAAACTGTTTTATACTTTTTAGCATCTTATTATGGCACTTGGTGTTAAGGTTAGACCACTACATTGACTTGGCTAAACATCCCTGTTAGGCTGAGATCATATTCATGTCAGTTGTGCCATAGCCTTTTAAAGCAAAGTTTTAAGGTTGGGATCCTCTTTTATTTGTTATTGTTGTTCTTTTTGTTTTTTAGCTTAGTGCTAAATTGCTGCCATCCTGAATGTGATCTATGGAAGTCATCATCCTGTCATAGATTGAGTCAATGTAAACAATGCTGAATACACTAATACATTCAGTTTCACTTGCAGTTGGATATGGAGTGGAGTGAAAATGAAGAACAGTTTTTTTCTTGGTCATTTGATTCTCCAAGCCTTTTGATCAGTGCCTTAATGAAGGTCAGCAAATGTATAAATCATTGAGTCAATATGTCTATGAATTCTTTTTTGAATGATTTGAATTGCTGGATATGTCCTAATTTTAAATTTTTGTTATAAAGTATCACATTAACAGTAAAGGCTCGGATGCCCTTCATACAACCCTAAACATATATTATTGTGCCACATGGGCCAGAGAGGGAGTCTTTTTTTTTTTTTTTTTTTTTTTTTAGAAAATAAAGAACCACAATCCAGGTGCTGTCTGATAAAATAGATGTCTGTATAGATGTCATTTTATTTCAGAATGTGGAGACCATTCAGTCTCTCTTGCTTTCTCTATTTGTCCTCCAGCTATAAGATGAAGATCTACTCTGACATGCGCACTGGTGTTCAGTGAACCTCATAAAAGCCAGATCATAATGCAGTGGGAGAGAGTGTGCGTGTGTAAGCGTACAAAGGGACGCCGCTATTGACTGAAGGACTAAAGGACCAGATTACTAATTATGTTGCTAGACAACAACTTAGGACACCTGGAAACCATATCAGGTTAAATATGTGCTCAGTCAACACTGGTTCATTCGCTGCAACTGTGCAACGCTCTGAGTTTCTTGGAAAAAAGGACCTTTTAGTGGCCATTTGGCTATTAGGACAGGGGCAATTCTGTCATTCAATTGGAGAAATCTGAATGGTAAAAAAGGTTTAGTGTAACTATACGCATAACTTCAAATCAACAACTTTACAGAAAAAGGAAAAGGCTTAACTTTCAATGGAAACCAAGATAACTGACAAAATAAAATAATTGAATTCCATGTTGGAGCGTTTTTGTTGGTCCATTAATCATGGACTTGATTGAGAATGATGTCAGAAAGCCAATGAACATAGCTTTTGTGTGACAGTGAAAATATGTATCGCTGCTGTCCAATGAAAACCATGTATCTCCATTTTAGTTTTTAGTTTTCTCTCAGTTTTGTACCCTGTATCGGCTCTGTACACTGTGGACATAATTCTGGATGAATGGACCAATAGAAATGCTCTAAATTACTTGGAATAAACTTCTATTTTACATTCACTTACATTCTCCTCTAAAGTCACCATTTTGGAGATGAAAATCAAACAATAGATCTCCATTAATTGTGTGTAATAATGAGACATGACACAGGGAAAAAAAAGTACTGAACATGCTTACTGAAATGTATTTAATACTTTGTGCAAAAGCCTTTGCTGGTGATGACAGCTTCAAGATGCATCCTGTATGGAGAAACTAGTCACATGCTTTGCTCAGGTGTGATTTTGGCCCATTCTACCACACAAACTCTCTTCAAATGCTGAAGGGTCCATGTGCTCCTTCTATGAACTCTATAAATGATCTTTAGTTCCTTCCATAGATTTTCAGTTGGATTGTCTGAGCCGTTCTAGCATCTATTTTTTTCTTTCTCTGAAACCAATTGAGAGTTTCCTTGGCTGTGTGTGTTTGGGATCATTGTCTTGCTGAAATGTCCACCCTCGTTTCAGCTTCATCATCCTGTAGATGGCAGCAGATTTTTTTTTTTATCAAGAATGGCTCGATACATTTGTCCATTCATTCTTCTTTGAGTTATGTGAAGCGTACCAGTGCCATATGCTGCAAAACAGGCCCACACCATGATATTCCTACCCCCAAACTGCACTGTTGATATGGTGTTTTTGGGGTGATGTGCAGTGCCTTTTGACCACCAAACATGGTGTGTATTATGGCAGACTGCATTCTCTCAGTATTTCACAGGCTTGTCTAATTGTTGTTGAGCTGAACTTTAACTCACTTCAACATGACTTTTCTTCAGAAATCTTGTGGAGAGCACCTGGTCGTGGCCAGTTTAGAAATTCTTCTGTAACCACTGCCATCAGTATGTTTTGCAACAATAAGTTTGCGAATAGAGCTCACTGGTTTTACCCATCATAAGATGTTTCTTGTGTGGCACCTTGGTAATGAGACACCTTTCTATAGGCCAACAGTTGAACCAGCTGATATTAATTTGCACAAAGTGGCAGAATTGCTTTCCAATTATTGATAGATTTCAGCTGGTCGTGACTTTCTATGGCTTTTTGCACTTCTCTTTCTTCATGTGTTCAATACTTTTCCCTGTGTCATTTCTCATTATTACACATAACTTAATTTATGGACATCTATGGTTTGATTTATTTGTATGTGTTGATTGAATATGGATTAAATATACGACATCTAGTGAGAATTTTATGTCAATAGCACCTTTAGAAATATAATTACTTGGTGACTTGTGTGTGTGTACTTATTGTATAATAAGTCTTCTGACCCCTCCTATTAAAAAAAGTCCGAGTGGCGAGTCTCAGAAGCCCTCACATTTTCAGCTGGGACAGCCCACCCACACCACTGGCACAAACTGTACCCAATGCTTCTCATGATTTCATTTGCATGGACAGTCCCTTTGCCCGCGCTGCCTAATGACCGGCGCGCTGAACTCGAAGGAACAAATGCCCAAATAAGGACTGCGCTCTTCGCCGCTCGGGGGTGGTGCTGAAAGAACAGCTCCCAGCGTGCGGGCCCTCGTGACCACGACTGCGCGGGGGGACCCTCCGTCCGAGAACTCCCAGGGGGTCAGTCACAGACGCTCGGCTCCGCAGAGACATGAAGCTCCGAAGTCGTTCCCAGCGCGCGCAGGCTTTCCACACGGAGGGGCGTTTTTGAGGGGCTTGAGGAAAATGAAGAGGCAGAACGTGCGGACACTCGCCTTAATTATCTGCACCCTGTCCTATTTGCTAATTGGAGCGGGAGTGTTCGACGCGCTGGAGTCCAAGCAGGAGAAAATCCAGAGGAAAAAGCTGGATTATCGGAAATTTCAGTTGAGGATTAGATATAACCTCAGCAAATCCGATTTCGAGGAAATTGAAGGGGTGGTGTTGCTCCTAAAGCCGCACAAAGCCGGAGTGCAGTGGAAGTTCGCCGGCTCTTTTTACTTCGCCATCACTGTGATCACTACGATAGGTAGGGCTCTCTCTCTCTCTCTCTCTCTCTCTCTCTCTCTCTCTCTCTCTCTCTCTCTCTCTCTCTCTAACTTTACCCCTTTTACCTGTTCAAGCACTTCAGTTTAATTGGAGTCCAAAAATATTTCCACATTGAAAGATACCTGTTACAGTACTGGGGGCTAAATTATCTCCAACTTTCATATTTTCATGAATTGTCATGGATCTAATAGGACAATTATCTGTAGTACAGAACCGCTGAAGAACAACTGCTCATCCTATGTTTCTTCTGGAATCGAAAGCATTACTAGGGGGTTTGTTCCTCTACGCTGCAGTAGAGAACTGCTCCTCTGTTCTGGGAGACGATGAAACACCTTGTTGTAATGAAGTATTTCAACCAAAAGCTTTGCTGTGTTGCTGTAAAAAACCTCATCTTAAAACAAAACATTTTAAGAATGTAGTGGGTAATAAAATATGACAGAGATCATTAATATCCCAAAATGAACTTCTCTTCTTTTGGCTGCAGTGAGATTTAAAACCATGATGTGCTTCTAAAAAAGTTGGAATGAGTGGCAGGAGGGTAGTGAGGGGTCTCTCTGCTCTTTAGTGTGTTTCATGTCTCTTTACAGATGAACTAAATGATTAGAAGTAACTTGAATGGCATCATTGATCCACTTTAGGTTGAGGCAGTGTAGAGGATCCACTGATTTCCTGTATGGAGAAACTAGTAAAAATCAGTAACTGATTTCACTGATTGATAATCTGAGATGTGTTACGTGTTAACCTTTTTGAAAGGTTCAAATACTTAAAATACTAATATATATATATATAGTATATATATATAATATATATATATTTCACTCAAAAAAACATACTGCGTTTCTAACAGAGAGGAATTCAGAGATACGATTAAGAAGGAGAATATGGAGAATAATGAAGAAACTAAGGACAGACGCTTCTGTTGTGTACTGACGCTGTTTTTTACCTGTCCAATTAGTGCCTCATGATGGAAGTGATAATTGTGGAGAGCCAGTGGGTTTCCATGAAATCATCATGAAATGACCTGTTTTTGATTACATGGTTGCATAAGCTGCAGGGAGCTGTCATCAACCAGCAGATCTTTAAAAGGATCAGGGTGGACTGGTGATTAACAGGGTTTCATTTATTTTTTATGTGCATATTAGTCTATAATAATATTAGAATAGCCTATGAACTCAACAGCAGTGTTTACAGTGTGAAGGCTACGTTCTGTCCTTTAACACTGATCTTTATCTGCTGGCGCAGTTAAGCTTTACATGGTGAACTCTCAATATCCCATTAGTTCAACGTAACATTGGATGTGTGGTAAAAATGGTGACACAAAAGAGTCTAAAACCTAAATATTTGATATTAAACACTTTTAAAATGAGGTTCCTCAGCCAAGACAGTGGTTCTATACAGAACCAAGAGAATAAAAAAAAAACTATGAATGCTTAAAAAAAATTTTTTTTTTTTTGCTCAGATAAACGGTTCTTCATTAACCGCTTTAAAAAATGACTCTATATATAGCACCAAAAAGGGATAAACTGTTGCTGTGAGTCAGCGAATCCTTTTCAGTACCATATGGAACCATGTTCAGTGTAGTGTACATTTACAACCTGGAATTTAGACATTTTCCTTGATGTTACCAATATTAAGGGCAAATCCTTTAGTTTTGGAAGTCTTCTTAAAATCTGTATTTTACACTTACTGCTATCCATGCCAGACATTAAGTAAGGCATTTTACACACATTTAGATTCAGCTCGGCTGATAAGGAGTGTTTGCATAACAGATGTTTGCCCAGAGGTCTTTCAGCCTCTGACTTTCACCATGCAACACTGAAGACGGCACACAAACGGACCATATATCTCAAATCAAACGTGGTATTAGTCTGCCCCACTCTGAGGCATTTACAGCATCACTGAGATAATATTGAGAGAGCTAAGTGTAATGGATGAAAGTCCTAATATTTACCTGCCGTTTAAACAGAGCAAGTACAAATAAATGCGGTAGGTTATACACAAGCCTAATGCCACTTGTCAGAAAAAAAACAACAACATCCAAGACATTAAGCAGCCTGTTTAGCTCATTCGGCTCTCATTCCAAAACTGGCAATATGGAGCCATGTTCGACACCGTAGAGTGTTTAACCTACTGTATACACTCTCAGCAACAAGGGCTCTCTGGCTTGTAACAATAGTTTTTGGTGCTTCATGAATAGAACACTTTAAAAAAAAAAAATAAGGGACCTATATAGTCCCACCTGAGAAAGGTTTTCTACCAATGTGAAGAACCCTTTAACCAGGCAAAGAGCCAAATATGCATGCAAAGGGTTCTTTGCGTAGTTGTTTAGTTATATAGAAGCATTATTACAGATCTCATTATTAAGAGTGATGGAAAACACCTGCTCATCCGATGTTTCTTCTCAAATCGAGGGCAGTAACAGTCTCTATTGTTCCAGGAGGACTTTACACTAGATATGGGAGCATTTCTGTGAGAATTTGATTGCATTCAGCCACAGAAGAACATCAGGTCAGGTTTTTTTTTGTCCCATTCTATTGATAATGCTTTTCAATGAGATGTTCCTACAGCAATGGGTAAACCTTAGAATGTCTGAAACCACTCAGTTCTGTTTTTTTGTAAGAGATATGTATGTAAAAAACCTGGTACAGGTTTAAACAAGTGTATGTAAAGGTTTTTTACCAATATAAAAATTCTTTACATTTATACATTTTTTACAATAATGGAATCAAAAATGGCTCTATGGCATCGCTCAAACAACCCATTGTAGCCCCTTTAATTTTCAGGTACAGTGGATACATCTCTGTTAAACTAGCTGCTTTGATCCTAGTCGAATGAATCCATTAACTGTTTTCCACCAAGCTAAAAGGACACAAACACTTGTGTCTACCTTTTTCATTTTTTACAGTGTAGATCTGACTTTATTAGGAGCTAGTTTCCCAGAGCTTCCACCATCTGGATCTGTGTTTAACTAGTGGAAATCTGCGATTCACATTTGTAGAATTTGCTTTCAACTCCTCGGCAGCTTGAGGATGAGTGAGGGAGTGTTTACTTTCCGTCACTCTTTCCCAGAAAGCACACATGCGTCATTATGATGTCTGAATTTATATAAGGGACTGTGCAAAAATCTTAGGCATGAGAAAGCGAGTAATAAGTGCTTATTTGTTGAAAGAATCCTACTGACATTAGAATAACTACAAATAACCAAATAAACAGTACATTGCAAATGTAGGTGTGAGAGTGTTATAGAGGCTTTATTTATTTATAAACCTTACCGAAGAAAGTCCAGGGCTTTAACCAAAAACACCTAGTTTATCTGATCAGATGAATCTAAATAAGATGAGGTGCTGGTGGACCTGAAAAAAAAAAAAAAAAAAAAAAAAGACAGTGACTAAAGTTCACAGAGACGTCAGAAACCAAACCTGTGTTCTTCTAACTGGAGTCTTCTAGCCATGGTATGAAGACCTCTATTCGAAAACAACACATTCTGACTGCATTTCTATGTTTATTTGTATTTACTGCAATGTCATATCGTGTTTGATTCGATTTTATTATGATTTTATTGTAATGTGAAATAATCTTTACAGACTGTATTTACTGCTGAAATCAACAGTCTACCTTAGATCCAATATGCAAAGTTTCATCAGTGGTGATGAGAATAGCATGCTAAAGCATTACATTTGCACAAATTTAGCTTTTTTCATCAAAGTTATCTACACAGTTATCTACAAAACAAATGTTTAATATTATATATATATATATATATATATATATATATATATATATATATATAAAAATTAAAAAAAGACTGGTCAACCACATGCGCAGTAGCCTGAAGCGAAAAATGAGTACAGCTGATATTTCACCAAGCTATCGCTTTAATGTTCAACTATCGGAAACCAGCTCCAGTATCTGCTCTGTTTAATGTGCCCTCAGAAACTCCTCCTGTTGGTTCTTTGTGTTTGAATATTGCCCATTTCTTCACACTGAAAAATACCTTAAATGTGTACATCGGTTCCACACACAAATTGTTATATCAACAGATATTGATTAAAAGAATTAACACAAATTGTGTCGATATAACATTCTCAAAATTAAATTTCATGTGGGATAGATTTTTTGGCAACAAATTAACTCCACAAAATTGATAACCTGTTGCCTTAAAAGAATTTGAGTATGACATCTCAAGATTCTAAAATACTACAGTTTCTAATAAAAATAAAATGCATTCATTTTTATTGCATGTTAGATAGATACTATCTATCTTTTAGTCTATACTTTTTCTTACAGCTTTTAACACTGAGATTAGGCAAAGAATCAAAAGACAGGTGAACACCCAACAGAAAGTAGCCTGGGGGGATGACAGGGGTGAAGGGTGTGTGAGGCAGGGAAGTCAACCCTACAGGTTACTATATTACACTAAAAGAAAACGTCTGACTCAGTTATATTACTTTGTTGAGTAACACTAAAGAAAGAAAATATGTTGCTCATATTTTAAGCAGTATTATGTGAGAATTTGTGTTTGCTCTTGAGCGCCCCCTGGAGCTTTTACACAACTGCTGTAAATTCAAATCGCGATTTGAGCTCCCCCTACTGGACAGGCTCTACACGCACAGAGTAATAGTAACAGTACTTTACACAGTTCTGACGGACATCCAGGATTACGCAGCTCTCGCGAGAGGGCTAGTGCAGCTTTACCAAAGTTACTGAACAAAGTTATTAAAGAAAACTCCAAATTTGGGGGTAATTATAGCTAAAGAAAACTAAAATGAAAAAAATCTTGTTGTTTAATGAGTTATGGTTGTGCAGTGGATTTTGATTCTTGGATACTTTGATCATTTCCTAGGTTATGGCCATGCTGCTCCCAGCACAGATGCAGGGAAAGCATTCTGCATGGGCTACGCGCTGCTGGGCATCCCGCTCACCCTGGTGATGTTCCAGAGCCTGGGCGAACGCATCAACACCTTCGTCCGCTTCCTGCTCCACAAAGCCAAGAAATGCGCTGGCCTGCGGCGGCCGGAGGTCTCCATGGCCAACATGGTGATCATAGGTTTTTTCTCCTGCGTGGGCACCCTCTGTGTGGGAGCAGCCGCCTTTTCCCACTACGAGGACTGGAGCTATTTCCACGCCTTCTACTACTGCTTCATCACCCTCACCACCATCGGCTTTGGCGACTACGTTGCACTGCAGAGACACAACGCCCTCCACAACGACCCCCGCTACGTGGCCTTCTGCTTCGTCTACATCTTGATGGGCCTGACGGTGATAGGAGCCTTCCTAAACTTGGTGGTGCTGCGCTTCATGACCATGAACGCCGAGGACGAAAGGCGCGACGCCGAGCAGCGGGCTCTGCTCTCTGGAGACAAGCAGAAAGCTCCGCCTCCTCGCCGCACCAAAGCCCAGAACCCACCGGTCCAAGCAGAGCAGGACACCAGGAGGCGGGGCCTGAAGAGCGTCTACGCCGAGGTGCTCCACTTCCAGACCATCTGCTCCTGCCTGTGGTACAAGAGCCGGGAGAAGATGGTGATGCTCCCGCAGGACATGTCCTTCAGCGACGCTCTGATGGAGCAGGGCGAAGTGACGCCCCTGCACTTCTTCGAACCCGGCTCCACGGGCTGCGTGTGCAGCTCCCAGCGCTGCTCTGCCGTCAGCACTGTGTCCACCGAGCTGAGAAGCATCTCCCCCTTTAGACTCCTCTCGAAGAGGCGCAGCTCCGTCTAGAAGTCTAGCCGTCTCAGGTGTTGATAGGTTGAGAGGTAGAAGCTCTCTGAAAACACTGAGTCACTGTATGTTTCTCCTGTATGTGCATGCGTTCTCTTGTATCAATGCTGGCAAGCTCCACTCTCTCTTTAAAGAAGTAGTTTGGTGAAAAATCTAATTTACACAATTTACCACTCATTCCCAAATGTAGTCGAACCGCAAAGTTGGACTGAGCTGTGATGCTGGTGGAAACTTGTACCCCACCAATTTGCACTGTGCAAACAGAATGCTATCAAATGTGCACACTTTACCTCAGATGCAGTGATCAGCTGAGACGTTTCACTGCTGTCCAATGAAAAACGTGCATCTCCATTTTTGTCCATTTCCCCACCCCCCATGTTTTAAACCCTGTAGCTACTTTGGATGAACAGACCAATAAAATGCTTTAAACTATTTGAGAACAAAATTATTATTTTACATTGATTTCCATTCAGAGTTGAAAAGTCACAATTTTGGAGATACATGTTTTTCACTGGACAGTGACAGTTTGCTGCTTTACTTCTGTACTGGAGCTGCAAGGATAATATAGCTAACATGTAAAGGAAGCTTCCCGTCAACAGGCTAGACCTGTGCAAACTGTGCAACAGCATTGTTAGCTATACCAGTTGACAGTATTTTGTTTTTTGAGCATACCAGTATATCCCAACATCCCAGTTGAACAACAGTTCAATGGAAGATTATGTTCAATGGAGCTTATACAGTGCTAACCCAATGGCTTCCATTGCATTGTGCTACTTTAGCTTATGTTATATCAGCAAAACTAGCTTAAAGTAAAAAAAATGAATTGTATTGACTGTGTTTGTGGAACGAGCAAAACTGATTATTCACTGAACTATTTTTTAAAGTACAAAGAGGAAAGCTTGAGTAGTAGTTTAGGAATTTTGGTGTCTTTAAGGACCCAGTATCGCTAATGTGTCACAGGTGGGCAAGAAGACGAGACCATATGAACCTTAAGGAGAGTAATAACGGACTTCACTACTTCAGAGTTAGGCAATACTCCTTGACATGGTGCAATACACTGTGCAAAAGCAGTATTTTAACAGTGCTTTATAACGCTAATACTAGTAACATACCTTATTTCCTCAGTGACAATTTGCAAACATGCGCTTTTAATGTCCAAACAAATTTCTAGTATTTCAAACTAATTTAATGTGTTTGTCTGTAAATCATATTATTTAAAGCTATATCACATTAATGAACTAATGTTGATTTATTTCTGTTGTTCCCATGTAATCAGTTGTTTAATGATAGTATGTACAAGTCCATCCTGTAAGCGTTTCCTTTATTAAAAAATCAATGATTATATTTTGTTTAATTCATTTGTATGACTTCAGGTAAATAAGTGACACCTTTAATGTTCTGTAGATTTGCAAAGACACTGGAGAATCACTTTCAATATACTGTACAAGACTGGACCGTGACCATGAAAATGAAACACCCACAACATAATCGCTGATCCAGATGGCATGCCAACATGACTTCTGTTCTCTGCCCAGCTCTGCGCAGCCTCTTACAAGAATAGAGTCCCCTCCTGAAGACACTTACAATATATTAACCTGATAAGAGTTGCATGGGGCGCGGTATGAGAACAAAAGATGACGTCAGATGATGAATGTCAGACTGATGAGGATAAATAGGGCAAGGTTAGACTCAGCCACAGTGACCACACAAATCAGACAGCCCCAACATAATCATCCCACTGAGTGTCGACATCTGGAAGCCATAAAATATTATACTCTTTGGAAAACAACTGGAGGGCCCTTATTTGCCATTTATGTACATCGCCTGAGCGCCAAAAGAGTTACTCTGACCTTACTCTGAACTGCAGTTATAAGAAATACAGCCGTTGTCCCATAAGGTCCCTACTCGAGGTCTCAGCAGTGATCTGGACACATTGTCCTGTGTATTCCCCTCTGACTAAGAGTGGACTTGCTGATCAAGCTATGTTTGGCCCACACTGGCGAGCGTGCCACCCTCAGATGGTGCCAAGGAGAAAGCGCTTCGTGCCTGAGTCTTTGCCTTGAGCTATTAGACCTGCATGACACTGCAACAGAAGGACAGCCATTGCAACAAATGCTTGTATTGCCTCCCCATGGCGTCAGCATCTGTTGCCATCTTTTTTACCCTGGCCATAGATATCTACATCCATGAAGTAGGTAAAAATAGCCCTGACCGGCGGGTCACCAGGGGCAGGACACAATGTACATCTTAGCTTTGGCTTTTGCCTAGCAGCCAAGCAACTAGGACAAATCTGGGATTCTATATTTGTCATCAGACGTCTACAGAAACCGGCCATCAAAAATCACCTTATTAAACATGCTTAATTCCATAGATTTGTTTTTTTTTTTACTATTAGATGGAACCTTTTTTTTTATTATTTTATTTTATTTTTTTACATTTTTTGTATGCCTACTCATTTGTGCAATTACTCAATTAGCCAAACTTGTGGCAGTAGTGTAATGCATAAAATTATGCGCAGCTGCAGGTAATGTTTACACCATCAGAATGTAGAAATTGTGATTTATTTTATTTTAGTGTGGCATGATTGTTAGAGTCACAAGCTGGTTGGTGTACTGTACTTCCACAACTGCTGATCTCCTGCTGATCTTTTATAGCACAACAGTCTCTTGGTTCACTCAAAATAGTGCAATAAACAAACAAACAAAAAACACCCAGTGAATAGCAGTTGTGCAAATGGAAATACCTTGTTGATGAGAGAGGTTAACAGAAAAGGGCCAGGCTGGTTTAAGCTGACAGAAGGCTGGTAACCCAGATCAGAATTTACAACATTCAGAAACTTGGGGTGGATGGTGTACAACAGCAAAAGACCACATCGGGTTCTACTGCTGTCAGCCAAGACCAGAAAGCTGAGGCTGCAGTGGGCACAGGCTGGAAAAGACTGAAAAAAAATCTGGTCTGAAGAAGCTCGACCTTTGCTGAGACTTCTACACAGATGGTTCCAGTCAGAATCCTTGAAACCGGCCTGTCTTGTGTCAACAGTCTATCCTGCTGGAGGTGGGATATGTTGCAGGAATGTTTTTTTTTTTTTTTTTTTTTTTGGCACACTTCGGACCTCTTAATAATGCTTAACCATTGTGGCTTGAATGCCACAGGCAATGTGAGTGTCATTTCTAAACATGTGCATCCCTTAATGTCCACAATATACCTTTATATATCTTCTAGAAGCTACTTCATCACGATAATGAACCATGTCACAAAGCAAGTGTCTTCAACTGGTTTCATTAACATGACAAAGAGTTCGAACCTGGTAAAACACCTTAGAGACGTGGTAGAACGGGAGATTCACTTCATTAAAAGTGCACCTAAACAAATCTGCAGTAAAGGTGCAACACAATCATGTCAACGTGGACCATAATCTGCAAGCAATGTTTATAAGATCTTGTGGAATCCATGCCACAAATAACAGAGCAAAAGGAGGCCATGGCTAATGCTAGTGTAGTATTCTTAATGAACTGCTGGGTGGGTGTGTTTTTACATGACATTTACACTCAGACGACTGAAGTTACATCCTGAGTGGCTTTATTACAGGACTGACATATATCATGTATCTGCACAGGCCCCAACATCTATAACTGAAGCTTAGTCTAATGAATGTTGGGCTAGTTCATTGAATTCAGAGCTCATCACACCTGGTTCCTCTGTTCCCTTGTAAATTCACTTGTCAAGACACTTATCAAGAACTGTTCTTCTGGTCCTTATTTGAGAAACAACCTTGAGAAATGCATTAAAATGTATCTAATAAAATAATTCTGTCGCTTTAAAACTAGGCCCCTCTCACAGCACATCGATTCCTATTGGTCAGCTTTCACCCAACTGACTCGCGGTGTAGTGGCGTTACTGACGGAGCCCTGTCTGCTCACAAGAACTCCTTTAGTACAAAAAAGCCTCCATTTTCGGTTTACCTTTCAGCTTTACTTTCCAACCCAGGCTCCGGTGTTGATCCCCAAAATGGAGTATTTGGCTAACTGGGTCTCCCAGAACAGAAAAGCTGCCCTGTGCGTTGCAGGAACCAGCGTGGCGCTGCTTGGACTCGGACTCGCCTACAAACACACGCGTAAACAGAAGAAGTTCCGGCAGGTCGGAGTTGTGTCTCAGCTGCTGCTTCACCCGCTCAAATCTGGGAAGGCGGTGCCGGTGGAGGCTGCAGAGTGTCTGCAGATGGGCCTGAAATGTGGAGAGCTTCAGGATCGGTGAGCTTGGCAATGGTGATTTACCAAGCAAGAGAGAACGTGTCGTGTCGATGCCAAAGGTCCAGCGTAGTTCATACAGCAAGGTGAACCAGTAGAAATAGTTACAAGAGAGAGTGGCTGGAGCGACACGACTGCACAGCATCGAGAAGTGAAAGTCTGAAACTGTACCGAGGGTCACTTTTGCTCGCTTTCGTGGATCGTGTCTGCATGAAACATAAAAAAAACACTGAAACGGCACAAGTAGCCAGTAAAGCTGTAGTACGGTGGATGTGGCGCACGGTGGGATGATTCGACCTGTTGATATCGCAACTCTGTCCTCAGATACTGAGATACTGGAGACGTGTTAAGCTAACGCGCACTGTTTTTGGGCAAATTTGGGCTCTCAGGTGAAATAGAGCTTATAATAATGTCTTAATTGCTTACTATTGCTATAAATATGTACATGCTGCTATGCGTTTTAATAACTTTCACCACGACTGAACGTGACATTAGCACAGGGACTGCTAAGGTGGGCGGAGATTTGCCATGTTTGGACGGTGGTGAAGCAAACGCGTGTTTTACAGTACTTATTTTTAATGAATAAGAAATTACAATATTTTTGCCAATTAAAATTTAATTTAATTTGTTTAAAGGGGAAAATAATTTTACTTGGTGCCCCAGTTTACTCTCACATCACAAATACAACGAGCCAACAATTCCAGATAAAAGGGACCACCTAAGCACCTGACCTCAAGCAGGTATTTTTGTGGCTCTTATTAATTGCCTAAAAACATTCAGGTATTATGAAAAGACTGAAATATAAGGCTGCATTTGGCATATTCATATTAAACACTCACAGATATACTATGTCCTGTCCTGTTGCCTCTTTGTTTCACTTTCCAACAACTATATACATTCTGATAGTGGTTGATGTGAAATATAAGTAGTTTGACATTTTCAAGTACAAAAACAAAGTAAATAATGGTTCTTTATTGTAAATACTGAATAAAACCACACATATCGCTAAAGCCCAAGTTTTGTTTATGGAATATATATCATTGACTGCAGTTGTAACACTGTGAAGTTCCCACTGTTAAGCTTCAATAATGAATGGCTTGCAGTACTCTGCCAGTTGCAGTATTGTTCTTTAGCACTGTTCGTAAAACCACTAGAACTAGGGTAAATACTGTATGTCTCATTGCAGCCATTGGCTCGTCATTACAGAAGATGGCCACATGGTGACAGGAAGACAGCAGCCCCGCCTGGTTCTGGTGTCACTGACCTGTGAGGGTGGTCAGCTCCACCTCAGTGGTCCTGACATGGACGAGATAAGCATTCCCCTACACCAACCTTCCAACCCCATCTTCAAGTGCAGGTAGCCAGAAAAGTAAATGGACACATCCTTGGAAGAGAATTTAAATGAAGTACAGCTCATTTCAGAAGTTTAGTGTTTGTGTTTTAAATAAAAGAAATTCCATTTATTTGCAGATAAACATATAAAATGTTTACCTGATTGCCTGCACGTCTTCTAGGTTTCAAACAATTGGTAGGAAACTGATAACATTTTGAGAGCAGATAACTTTACAGAAAGTGATTTCAAATAGATAATCTCTTTGGGTTACTGATCTTGTTATATTAAAAATCCTTGGGTAAGTTGACATCTAATACCCTTTGGTGTATTTTATACTGTTGCAGTCAATTGTTTATTATTAAATGTAAAATTATTAATGTGTAAATGGTTTACAAATCACAATGATTTGCAGATGTATACTTTCTGCCTCAATTTAATAATCTACCAAAGAAAATAAAAGAATAATAATCTCTCTGCTTGTAGAATCTTTGGTGCAGACACTGAAGGCAGAGACTGTGGGGATGAAGTGTCCAGCTGGTTCACTCAATATTTTGCAGACAATAAGACCTATCGCCTGGTGCACTTTGAACCCCACCTGAAGGCTAGAAAGCCAGCTGAGGAAGAACCTGCTTTTCCCAAAGATGAAAAGGTGTGGTGTTAAGCTTTGTTTTTTATGAGTTGATCTGAATTCTGTATTTGATTAAACTCTCCTTTCTTTATTCATAATTCTTATAACTCACTCTCTCTTTGTTATTATTTTATTGTCTAGTGTTGCCAAAAGGAGGAGGACTTTACCTTTTGAGCCTTGGTTTCTTTCATGCTTTCTTTCGCTTGCTTATATGGAGTTTCCTTTCCTTGCAAATGTGATGCTTGGCTTGCTCTCTTGGGGCTTGACCCTGGACACCTGTAAACCTGCTATTTTACAACAGCCATTGTAAAAAGCACTAAACAATCAAAGTTTAATTAATTTGATTGAATGTTCAAGAAATTGCTAAAGAGAGGCCAATATCTATAGTTCCAATAGCATATTCATGGATGCTGAATGAAGCCTTTTACTGTGAAACTGCATCATTGAACACATAACCTTATTCCAATCATTTGGGCCAGAAAGGCAGAAAAAAGTCCTCAAAGTTAGAAATGTTTTTGAGCAAGTTTAGAATTCAGACGTTCAAGTCGTGTCCTATGCATTTTTGTGCACCCCTTTTCATGATGTACTGATTTAAAGGAATTGTCTGTAAATAATGCAGGAAAAGAGGTGTTAACTCTGTATTGTGATGACCTAGGTGGCTTACCCAGACGCAGCTCCTGTCATGCTGATGTCTGAGGCTTCAGTAAAGGACTTGGGGAGCAGACTGGATCGGGACATCTCAGTTCGCCAGTTCCGGCCCAGCATCGTGGTCGGTGATTGTGACGCTTTTAATGAGGTATGAAGCCACCACTCCACTTACATTCAAAGCAAACTAGAACAGCTTTTAAAGGAACCACATAAGACTTTCTCTGGGGTATGGTAGAAAGGTGCTATAGCCTGAGAGTGTTTTTCTTAGTTTTACTATTTGTGCTCTTGTCTCCTGAACAGGACACATGGCATCACCTACAGATTGGTCAGGTGGAGATCAAGCGCATCATAGGCTGTGGAAGGTATTCATTCAGCCATGGACTGATATCATCAGATCAGCTTACTGGTTATGTTTTGTGACGACTGTGTGTCTGATGTGTGTTTATCGTGCAGGTGTATTTTCACCACTGTTGATCCTGAAACTGGAGTCATCAGTAGGAAAGAGCCACTTGATACTCTTCCCCCCCAACGTAAGTTCACCTTTAAAACCTATACTTTTACACGGTGAACCTCTTAGCAAAAAGGGACCTGTAGAGGACATATCAGAATAATTACATGATTGATGATCTGTGTTTCATGGCTGCACAGTGAGTGTGCAGCTTTCACTCTGACGCTGGCACATGTTTTATCCTCTGTTAATCAGTGACGCTTTGTTAGCTACGTTGAACTCGTGATAACGCTCAGGTCCTGACATTATTACCTGGTAAAGAAAATCTGATAGTGCCAAGTGGAGATCATAAAGCTTTTTAAAAGCTTTGTTTGTTTCATACACATGTTTTAGTGCACCCCATTTCGCTTAACTGCCTGTCATAATCAACAAGGTTTCAGTGTTATGAAAAGCTTTACTTGGATTTTGTATGTGTGAATGTTGCATAGTTAAAGCAGACGCCACTGATGTTTTGCTGTTTTTCCTTTTTTGCTTTGCAGTTATCGGCCAACTGAGCCTTCGTCTAAAACTGCCCCAGTACTTGGACAGTACTACATAGTCAAGAAGACTGGGATCCTCCATGTTGGTGATCCTGTCTTCAAAATTACTTACTGAGCCAGAACAGAAGGGATCTATCATAAAAGTCCAGCCCATTCACAAATGAATGAATGGATGTGCAGAGACAGTGATTTGATGAGCAAATTGTTAACTAAAAATCTTTGCCTACTTTTGCAGTGACCTAGGATTTCATGATGATGATGATTATTATTATTAGTATTATTATGTGGTAATGTAATTCACAGCGCAAAGTAGTGTTTCTCAGCTGTAACAGCAGTGTTTTACCGTAGGTTTTTCTGTAGAAAAACTTGATCATTAGCTAAGATGAAGGGAAAACATGGAAATGTGTATTAAAAGTAGACTACAGTACTGGAGTTAAGAACTGTGATCTAAAGCATTTTATTTAGTGGCCTGTAAGCTTGTCCCAAACAGACACTTACTTGTTACAAACTTGCACTACTTTATCAAATCATTCTGCTGACAAATCACAGGAATTTCTGCTATGTGTTGCTAACATCCAGGCTAAGGCATTTCCCTCGAATGATTGGT
The DNA here is from genome assembly GCF_030463535.1 of Salminus brasiliensis. Taxonomy (NCBI): domain Eukaryota; kingdom Metazoa; phylum Chordata; class Actinopteri; order Characiformes; family Bryconidae; genus Salminus; species Salminus brasiliensis. The sequence continues at coordinate 16,847,576 of NC_132887.1, read as the reverse complement.
GAGCGTTCACAGAATCTGACAAATAATGAAAGGAAATGTACTGATGAATTCAATTTTATGGTAATACTTTTTCTTTGTCATTTTCATTTGCACCTTTCTAGAATTTGAGACTCATGAAATCTGAAATTAATTAAGCTAAACAAACCCAAGTGCCTTCATTTATTCACTGATCAATCACTTAATAACGTTCATTACAGCTGAAAACCAGATATGCTAGATTACACAAAGGACTGAATATAGAAATATATATACAGCATGCATATGCATGCATATATATAAATGAGGTTCTTTACACTGTATTGACTTTATAGCTGACAGAATTAAAAAGTATGATGTTAGACAGTATTATTGCGTCTTGGATGTACATCTGCTGTGGAAGTTTAGAATCCACATTTCTTGCACTTTCGTGATCAGTTAAATAAAGCTGTAATACATAACAACATTGTCAGAATATTATCTGTCCATTCAAAGTCTCAAACACTGCCACATAGCAAACCTCTATTCTCATTTTTATCAAATAACCACTTCCAACATCAGTCTTTGATCTTTACTGCTCAAACTGAATGTTTCTGCTTATTGATCAGTTTGTCTCAATTTGTTAATTATTTATTATTTATTATTGCTCACCAACTCTTCAGGGACTCCTCCTCTTAAATGAGGATTGGTTCTCTCTAGAGTTTTGATTCTTCCTCTTGCTCTGAGGCAGATTTTTCTTGCCACTGTTGCCTCTGGTTTTCTCATTAGGGGCTCAGGCCCAGTCTCTGTAAAGCTACCTTGTGACGACACTAGATGAAAAGTCACTGTATTGTATAAATAAGTTTTAACTATTAATTTCATAGGTTGGTGCAAAATCGAATTTACACAATTGTCCTTTTACCCCGTATGTAGCTGAGGCCAGGCCATGTGTTCAATTTCTTCACACTGCTGATAAACACGACGTCAATTCACCAAGACTTTTCTGTAAATACGTGCCCATACACCACTTAACCTGCTCAAACCACATCCAGCTCTTCTTTTAGATACCACACTCATCTGCATGCCTGAAGACTTTACTCAATGTTGAGGAGGAGCTCTGGGCTGCACAGTACCAGCTGCGGGCTGCACAGTAAGTGCTTTTCATACTGTGATAGAAACCACAATTTAGAGGATGGAACTGCCAATATTAAAACACATTTGCTGGCAGGGTCAGGGGTACGTTTCTTTCATAAAAGTGATACCACAAATCTTAATATAGAATATTAATAATAAATAAAAAATGTATTAACTTTACAACATATCTGATAAAGTCATTACTGCTTATTAACACAATAGTAAATATATACATGTCAATGAACTCGTATTATAATCTGCATGCTTTTGCCAGCCTAAGCATTTTATATCTAATATTCTTTTCTAACAAATCATAGTATTTTTGTCCCCTCTCATTACCAGCAAACACAGACAGCCACTGTCAGTTTATTTTTGCTTGAGGCACATAATGATGTTTATGTCCACTTAGATAAAGTGTTTTCCAACATTAACCTCTTAAACTCCTCATACATAGTGGTGGTTGCTGTATTTCCCCCCACGGTTATAACTTCTCAACTTTTTGTTGTCCCAGGTTGGATTGCTTTGCATATAGTTACTGATTAATAGTCCTGTTAAGTATGTAAGTAATTTTTTCGTTAACATTTAATAAAAAAAAAAAACTATGGAGTGAGACTATATGGACACATTGCAGCAATAAGTATTATAGTTTCAAATGCATCAGATAAGATAAGATAAGATAGCCCTTTATTAGTCCCGCAGTGGGGAAATTCACAATCAGATAAAAGTGATGAATAAAATAAGAAATAAAAGTGTGTATGGTGTCTAATATCGACGGTCCCCTTTGATCTAAATTATATGAATGCTGTTTATCTGCATGATGACTGTGACACAAATTATTCACATTTATGTAAACAAACTACACAAAACATAAGCCAAACAAACAAAGACTTTTTCTTCCAGTGCAATGATTTCATATAAAATGTTCTGTGGCCCAAGACTATGCTTCATTCTCATCTGAGGAACTGATTCCATATGTAATCATATGACAGAAGCACCTAATCCAAACCAAAATAAATAGGTAGTTGTTTAAAGTGCAGACTAATGGCTCCACCTACAGGCCACAGAAGGCTGATGTCAGTTTTTCATTTCTGTTAAGAGAAGACAGTTATGCGCAAAGACGAATCGGGGAAAGTGGTATTGAGTAGGTGTGGGGGGTCATGAAGTATTTTAAATTCCAAAAAAAGAGTCACATTGAACCTCAATAATACACAATACAATCAACTGATTCAGAGTTCTGAGTATGAGAATGAGAGTTTATCTGGACCTCATAGAAGCATGTAGCACTTTTGACAAGCCCCTCACACAGCTGCAGGAATGGGCTGTGAGTAATGACAGGGTTCAGTGATATGCTTGTCATGGAGTGCTTTCAGTAGAATATCCTGTAAAATGTTTTGTAAGACTCATTACAGCTGGTGTCAGCTTGTGGAGTGGCTGCTATATACAGAACATCTAGTCACGTTAGGATCATGCCACGGACAGGACAGTGTCCTGTTAATTCTGTGGTGTGTTTAAAGGCAGAATTCTCTTCTAATATTTTCAACATCTCACTTTTACCAGGGAGTACAGTCCAGTACAGTAGAGCTGGGGGTCTTACTGTGCCCTTCATGCTAAAACTAAACCACTAAAAGCAGGAGCGGGTGTTGTCCTCCAGGCATCACCACCAGTATAACACTGAAAACACCTGATGGGATAGTGACATGCATGAAAAGGAGCACATCAGTTATTTTGCAAAAACAGTATGTCTCACTCTTGATTTATGTCTGAGCCTGCAGGCGGTCTAATGAGACCACAGGTGGATTTCAGGCTGCTGCTGCACTGTGTAATTATAGCTCTAGTCTCTGTAAAATACATTTTTTAATTTTAAGCAATAATGATGCTAAGGCATACCCACATGTATGTTTATCTTTGAGCCCTCTTTGAGCTTGGTGTGTTTCATCATAATTAAGATTCAAAATCTACTGAATTTGTTTTTTGAATTAGTTTTATTTATGACCTCATAAATCCTTAGCTTCTTATTTATGATATCATAAATTAAACACTCTTTATGAAATCATAAAACATTAGTGTGTGGCACTACTTGTGTGTGGAACTTCACCAATCTTCTGGGCTGCCATCCCATTTCTTTACTCAGAAAGCAAGGGGATCAGTTATTCAGCACAATCTCTGCCTTGGTAACTAGCACACCTACTAACAACTGAACAGTCAGTACAACATCAAGAAGAATGCTAATGATATTATAGCTGATGTGCCAGCTGCTTTCAGATGTGCTGGTTGGTGTGCCAGATGCTTTAGAATGTGCCAGGTGGTGTGCCAGCAGCCAGTGCTGGCTGCTTTAGGATGTGATGAGTGGTGTGCTGGCTGCTTTAGGATGTGCTGGTTGGTGTGCTGGCTGGTTTAGGATGTGCTGGTTGGTGTGCTGGCTGGTTTAGGATGTGCTGGTTGGTTTGCTGGCTGCTATAGGATGTGCTGGTTGGTGTGCTGGCTGCTATAACATATGTCGGTTGGTGTGCCGTCTGCTTTAAGATGTGCAGTTTGAAGTGCCGGCCAACACCCAGCATCCAGCTGGTGTGCTAGCTGCTTTAAGGAGTGCCATTCAGCCTTACTGCCAATCAGTTATTAACTACATAGAAATGAGAAATAACAACGCAAGATACAGAGACGGCAAAGAATCACACTTGAAAAGACGAGTTCTTTATTATTCAGCCAAACTCAATGCATCACACAAGTTGATTCATGAATCAACACTAGCACTGAATGGACCGCTCACATTCACAGCCATGGCAAGGTCAATAAACTCATGGTACTTCACAAAATACATGCTTACACAGCACCTAAAGGCTCAATAAACTTGCATTAACATGTGTAGTACAACGGTAAATTTAGTTACAAAATCCCCCTCTATCCGCTATCCAAAGTTCCCATGCAGCTGCAGTCTGTATAAACACGCCCTTAACTAGTGGAGTGTGCCACAGCATAAAGCAATTACTGCAGGGAAATGCAGTATTTCTTATAGCTGAAATGGTTAATATAGCAACTTAGTTAGGCATCCCAGCCAGTTTCATCATTCCATTTGAAAGGTTTGTCTGCAGCATAGCAGTACTTCAAGACCAGGACTGGGATCCTCTGAGTAGACTGGGCTAAAAGATAGCTCCAGCAGCTGTTTTTTTTCCCTTCCAGCTATTAGCTCACTGCAGAGTTCATCAATGGAGACTGCTCCTCTCCTTAATGAACTGGGCAGATGTCAGCTGCTGGCATGTTTGTTACTCATTTGAACTGAGTAAACACACCATGCTCTTCCTGTGGCTGTAACTGGCAGAGATAGTTAGTCAGATTCTGTTCAAGCAGAGACCAACGCCGCTGTGTGAAATATCTCACCAAACTGGCAGGATTGGCCCACTATTATTGGGGCCAGGGTTATGAAAATCATATTTCAGCCTGTTATTGGATATATATGTGGCGTTTCTGCTTCAGTGGGCTTTGTCTGCTCCAAATTTGCTTAAAAATAAATCGTATTACATTAACTTACATGAACATTATTCTACTATGAGGTTTCCATTTTGGAGATACCATGTGTTAGCAATTATGGACACATTCATATACCAGTAATAAAAAAGAAGGCAACACTTTGTATTAACCTTTTTATGATGGTTGCAAAAATGGCCCCTTACAGTTTTGCCTGACAGTTATTTTTTTTACTATTGTAGGTTTGTTTATGTACATTACAGTAATTACACATTTCTATTTGTCCTGGTCATGCCAGAGCCATCTGTGACCAGGAAATAAAGGCCTTTACTGTTGGATGGCCCTTTTTCCCCACCTTAGCTATTCAGTGCTTGCCAACATGGGGATCTGTTAGCTCATGTAAGAAAACCAGCAGTTAACATTCTCCTCCAAGCATGTTCAGATGTGCAGGGATGTTGCGTTACCAGCAGTGTTAAAATACAATATGTGTCCAAATGTTTGTGGACACTGCTTCTAATAAATGTATTCAGCTTTTATAGTTTGCAACCATTGCTGATGCAGAATAGGACTCTCTGGAGCAGATATTGTGACAATACATGTAACATAAAAGCTCCCCTTTCCCATGAAAATCCTTTTTTTTTTTTTTTTACATTAAACATGTAAAACTCTTTTCGGAAAGTAAATTCTGGGTATGATAACATACCTAACTTGACTGCATTAGCTGTGTCACAATTCAGGGGCAGCATCTTTCTGAGGTTGCATTTAAAGACCAGTGGTCACAGTGGGGCAACTAGGCTCCATCGTATACAGCCAAGAAATGCGTCCTTTTTTTTTTTTATGGCAACAAAGGATTCAACTTGTGGATCCTTCACCAGCCAACGCATCCTGAGATTTGTTGCACGCTGGTGAGCCGCCAAGATTGCTAGGTGACAGGAGCATTGTTTCATGACTCATTTCGGTTCAGCCTTTGTGGCCTATGCAGCCTTCGAAGGCTATGCCCTTAAATACTGCATCTTTCAAAGTATGCAGCCACTGAATTAGGACACAGCTATTGATATGCACTCAGTTAAATCTAGTTCAGCCAACTGAATTAAGTGTGTGATTTAAGAAATAGGAGTGTGTAATTCATACTTACGTAATTGATTACTTCAACTGAGCAACTCTTTATAATGGATGCCGTGATATCTATTGTTTTTCATGTACTGTTGCTGATGTCAATACATAATGATTTTATAATATAAAAAAAGAACATTTACATGTGTTACATGTGTTACAAACACAGTAAAATTAATAAAAAGGAGATATTTTGGTGCAGCAGTCCAGCATCACCAACATTGTGCTTTTGTGAAGTTTAATAAATACACATTTTAATATCAGTATGAAATATGGGTCAAACTTCTGTCTGATGCTGATATCTGCTGATATGAGTATTATATTATGTGGTATCCCTTTTTTTTTTTTTTACAGTGCAAGTATTTGATTTTATAGTAATTTTAACTCCTTTGTTCAATTAGTTTAATATCACTGCCTCACAGAAAAAAATACCTAACTGTGCTTCCCCAGTCTCTCACTGCTGGAAATTGTCAAACACTATACTGAGCGGAGTTGCAGAGTAATTGGCATCTTTCAGTAAATCAGATGCTTAAATATACTGCCTACTCATTACAGTAAGGAAGTCAATATGAAATGTGTTAATGATGTTTAATCACCTAACATAATAACATAATCACAGAAACTGCTGCAGACTAAACATGTATATAATTTTCACACTGTATGGCAATTGTCCAAATTGCCCCCCTCTTACACCAAAAAAGGCTCCAAAGCGTAGCTTCTGAAAAGCTGCCAAACAGATGAAAGAACTGAAAACACTGCAGTCTGTCATTAGTAGCAGGATTTGAATAGTAGCGTTACACACATTTCGCTGAGCTGTTTTATTCTGAAGCACCTGAAACTGCTCATTAGGTCAGAGGCCCATGTGAGACATTTCTGCATTAGTGAATGCGCTTTCTTGAACGCCTTGAACGCTTTAGGTGCTAAAAGCAACAATTACAGCACAAATAAATCCCTGAGGTGCTCGTTCCAAATGGCTTAGAGGTCCCAGAGCTTGTTCTGTATCTTCAGAAGCTTGCATGCTCAGAATTCGCATTGGGCACAGAAGGCACACACTGTCAAATTTCAACCTCTGGGTCAATCACTCAGTGTACTGCTGAAGCCCCACTCTGATGGCAGTGGATTTTTTTCTCTCACCCACGTCATGCCGGAGGTCTGGGGTAAATCCCTGTCATTAGTTTCTTCCTTCTGGTAAAGCAGAGGATCAGGTTCTAGCATGTCTAGAGAAATGTAAACATTTTGTTCTACTGTACCGTTTTATGTGTGAGCACACTGTTAGGCTGTTATCGAATAGACAAAAAATGACCTAATGATAAACCAAACCAGACGGTTTGCAGCACATTTTTGCCGGTTTTGAATCCTAGGCTTATGAATCAGTTAATAATCTGAAATGAGAATTGTGTATGAGCATTTATCTAAATTTCTGCATAATTGAATATTTAAAGCTGACCATGTGTCTCACTTAAATAACTACAACACACAAGACGTTTAGGTTTCTGGTCATTTTGGATGGTAAATAAAATGACTGTATTTGTGTTGTACACATCACAACCCCTGGTTTCTGTCATCACAACTGAATGCTTAGTCTGCAGTATTTTCTAAAATGCAGAATTTCACATCAAACTGCTGTGAATATCTGTTTACATCCTAACAGCTGAATTATTACGTTTTGAAAAATCAGTGGCACTCCTCTTTAAGGCTTAATCAATGAAATTAGGGACTGAAGTGAGGACATATGGGCACTTAGGATGTATGGGGTTAAGCTAAAAGTATCTCACAAACTATAGGCTATAGGCAGCCGGTTTCAAATTTTAGAACTCAAAATTGTACAAGGAGGAAACTTCCTTGTTACTTCGAACACATGTAGGCATGTACAGCTGGCTATAAAATACTTAACAATCCATTGCATTTCATTGGCTTGAAACAGTTTGGCATAAAAGGACCTGAAATAGTGTTTCTTAGGGGAAAATAAATAACTGCAACACAAAACAACAGCAATTGTACCTTATCATGCATTCTGCTCTTTGATTTCCAATGGAGTTTATTTAAAGACATACCAACTCCTCTGTGGCTTTACCAGACTTTCTTTTAGATCAAAAAGGTTTATTTCCGTGCTTCATAAGACGGCCATAAAATGTGCACATTTTACAATACAGAATATTTCAGTCTCAAAGAATCCTGTTTTCTAAAAAGACATTCATGAGCATTCTTGCTACATATATAGTTACCCTTTTTTAGCTTCTTTAAATCTGATATGACATAAAACCCGTTGCCCTGTACTAATTACATTTCCACATGCCAAATAAGGATCAACATTTGAAGAACACTCATATGGCACACAGACTGAGGACATATCTGTGGCAAAGGGTTGCTATTTCCACCTTCTTATACAACATGATCCGTACAACGGTGTTAAAGCTTAATTTACTTCAGATTCAGGTAAGTTTGGGCCAGCAGTGCCTGCTTTGGGCAATTAAGGCATCTTCTTCTTTTCTATGAGAGAGTTTTCCTTCAGCTTTTTGCTCTTGGCCTGATTCTTGCTGGGGTCCTTTAGCTTAAGTTTAGGAGTCAGAGATTTCTTAATTTCTTTCTTATTCTTATTAGTCTTCTGGGACCAAGCCGCTGGCTTCTTGGGTCCTGTTATCTTTGGTTTTGAAGTTGCAGGTTTCATTGTTCCTTTTCTGTTTTTTTTACTCTTCTGTGATGTTGCAGCTAATTTATCCAGTTTTGTTGATTTTGTTGGTTTTATTGGTTTTACTTGTTTTATTGGTTTCGTTTTTTCTCCTTTATCTGAGCCTTTCAAAGAAACTTTAAGGTTTCTTGCATCCTTTTCGACCTTGTTCTTAGTTTGCAATATGGTCTTCTGATGAGGAGCAGCCTTCTTTGGTGCTTTCTTTACGCTGACATTTTTCCCCTTTGGCTTGGGCGTTTTATCCAACGATATTTTCTTTTGCTTAGTTTGTGATAATTTTGTTGAGAATGTCGCATTCAAGGGCTTTTGTGTTGACATGGCTGTGGTAGCCACTGTGGGTTGAGTGGTGACTGGAGGTTTGGTGGTATGTTTCAATGTTTTTAGTGGTGGTCTTGTAGGTATTTCACTGGTGTCCAGGACGGTCACTAAAAAAAAAAAAAAACAAGAGTTTTTTTTAAAGTACACATCCGACACATGCTCCCCCTCAGAGTCCCAGTTACCTCCTCCCCCTTCTTGAGCACTTGAATAGTACCTTAACACCATAAACCTGAACTGCATACAGTATTTACTGTCTGTTCCCACTGACACCTTAGTGTACATGCATGACATACTGTAGTTAATGGGGAAATAGAACAAAACCAGTGTACAAATTTTAACAGATCCAGGCTGAACGTGCTCTTGATCATTTGATCGCTCATATTTCAGAAGCAGATCCAAATTCGGTAATCAGAATTAGTTCTGCAAATTTGAAATACATAAAGGACATAACTCTCAAAAAGTTTTATCCAAGGCTCCGAGTGGAACAGTGGTCTGACGCTGCCGCTATGACCCAAGGATCGCTGGTTTCAGAGCCTGAGAGAGCACAATTAGCCCTGCTCTCTCTGGGTAGGTAGATGGCGCTCTCTCCCCACATCACTTAATCAGAGCCAGTGTGACGCTGGCTCTGATACATGAATGTCTGCTGGCTGATGCTTGAAAGTTGGGTACCCAGCCCCTTTCAGTATTAAAGGAGGCAGTGGCTGTGCATGTGTTGGAGGAGGCATGTGTCAGTCCTAACCCTCTCAGGGAGTACTAACGAATGGGTTGCTTAATTGGCTAGTCAGGCGCTCAAGTACAGCTTTCACATGGTCAGACAGCTTTAACAGTGTTACAATAAGCTTCCCAAACAAAACAAAGAATTTAACCCCCTCTATTTAGACTGAATACACTTACTTATACATGTTTTATTCACATATGACACCACCTTTTTTTATTCCACATTTTTATGTATTTGGGTTGGAAATTTCATCTTGTTCTACCAACAAATGAGCCTATTAAGTAATTAAGCTCAGGTTGCATTTAGGCAGATTGCGTATCAACAGTAAATGACTAAAAAAAATGACAATTTTCAAGTTACTTATATAAAATATTATTTGAATCAAATAATCAAATACTAAAATGATTTAGCACAAAATCTGTAGTTCTCGGCTCTGTTCTAATATATTTTTATATAATAATACAATTATTAAAATATTAATATTAAAATAATAAAATGCAGTAATAATAAAAAATGTAAAACGTGTTGTGAGATGACCAATGAACTAAAGTGAGACAAATTCGATTGCGCGATTAACCGAAACTTAACCGAAAAAAAAGAAACCTCTCAAGGAAGACCAGCAAAAATGCACTAACTTACATTCTCTGCGAATAAATGGCACTTTCTTCCCTTTCACTTTCACAGGAAGTGGCTTGCTCCTGCATTTGCCTGGCGGTGCTCTCCTGTAAACAGATGGCATTTCATTTTGAACTGAATTCAGCCTTTTTTCAGCATTTTTATTCTTCAGCAACCGTGAATGTTTTAAGCATTGCACCGCATCTTTCATACTAGTACGTCTTTGTCTCTCACATCTCTGGAGCTTACTTTCCCACTTTAGAGGTAGAGGATCTAGGTGTCTAAACATGCTGTTGACACACTGCCAACATCTAAGATGCCACATTGAAGACTTCAGCTTAAAGTGAGGCTTATTGTAAGATTGATGCGTCTGCAAAAGTGTGCCCAGGTCAGTGCATTTGATAGGGCTTTGAACCCTATATTCACAACTATAAATTTCTGCTCCTCTTATCCAGTTCCTGAAATTTCCACTGCTCTGTAAAAAAGTGTGTGAAGAGAGTTGCAGAATAAGGAACAGCTGGGACAGAAATATGGTACAGTGATTACTAAGATTGATTTCAAATGTGCAGATAAGTCTGCAAATATTTCAAAGGACTGATAAGATGAGACCTACCATGGCTGCTTCCAGTTAGTGATTTAGTGATTAGTGATCAGTGATTAGCAAGCACACAGTTTCTATTACCCCCCCCTCCAAGTTGTTCAATCACCATCATTTCAAATGCCTGCCATACATTTTTGTAAAGTGGAGTTAAAGCAAAAAGCAAATTCAGCCTCATGACTTGATATAATAACTATCATGGAATTGAGCAGATGATTTACTGTACACATAATAAGTTAAGATGTTTAAATGGTAAGTGGATCCGCCTGCTGATGAGTGCATTCTAGCGTAGGCTTTCCAAAAGACTGGAAAAAGGCCATTTGGCTGAAGTCTGAGCTGGAGACTTAGACAAGAATTCTGAGGAAAGAATGTGAGACGTGCGAAGATCTTAAAGAGCTCCTCCTGTAGTAAATGATTTCTGTGCCAGTGTGATGTCATACTCCACTGGCAGTCCGAGCTGACTATTTATTCTTTCGTAGTGATTCAATGGATATCCACATTATTCATGAGCAAATCAGACTAGTAACGAACTGTAGTGGTTCATAAGTGTCTGATATCAAACACAGTATTGATTTAAAGATACTAAATCTACAATGTTAATGGTGGATATTAAACATACATTTGTTTTGAATGAGATAATCTGGGTTTCAATATCATGCAAACTTCTTTTTTTGTAATAATATCATTTATTGCCTTTTAATGTGATGCATTTGTTCAGAATATGCAGCATATGTTACCTGGATGGGTCCATAAATTTGTAGACGGTTCCAAATGGAGACACAGCGCTTGGGTATGAAGTTGCCAGAAAATAAAGCTCTCCTTCACGAAAGATGATACAAAGCAGAAAAGGCATAAATCAGTTCTGTATAAAGGCCACTTACAGCATTACAGCTGTAATGTCCAGTATTTCTTGAGGATTTGGAGTACTCTGGCAGTCACCCACCTGCTTCATCTTCTGCGAACGAGATGATAAACTTGTGGTGGTGATTGATAAGGCCAGGAAACGAGCAGGTCTTAGTGTCACCCATACACACATTTCTCTCCTTCCAGCTCCCGCTAGTCTTGTCCTCCTCTAGAGCCATTAATCGTCTGGATGAAGAAAAAAAAGCAATCATCATAAGTTTTAGATGTTTCTTTGGATAAACCGAAATCCTAAACCACTGCCACTCCACAGGTTTCCACTGAGATTTGAGCACCTATATGTTCTGCACCAGAGACCTTAGTTTTGAGGTCAAAGGCATCATACTGAGCTCAGCTCTCAGACTGCGTTTGATTCTTACCCACTCATGAAATCTCCAAAGATGTAAAGACCATTGAGGTTGGGTGACTCGCATCCTCTGTACACGTAGCCTCCGGTCACTGACTTTCCAACATGGTGGCCATAGGCATGAATGGGAAGAATGTCATCTATAAAGATATAATATGTTATTTATTATGAATATATATTAAATATTATTTAATATTTTAGCTATAGTTTGCTCACTCCAGTTTTACACAGACGAAAGATACTGACCTAAAGAAGATACTGTTGTCTTACAATTGGCCTCTACATGTGGATAAAAGTTCACCTTTTCTGGATAAAAGATTCACTAATTCAAGTACCAGACTGTGAATCTGAAGGAAAGCGTTGAAAAGAAAGACGGAAGCGCATTCTGGGGAAATTAGATAATAATCTAAAAATAATATTCAAGTGTTTAGAAATCCTAGTGAGTGAGCAATGCTGGACCAAGTGAGATGAAACTAAGATGAAAGTTTTATACTACTGAACTTTATACTATCCTGGCAGGGCTTATACAAGGGTGTCCCTCAAAACCACATCGAAGCACATCTGGGGTTTGCCAGAAAGAGTAATGCAATTAAAATGTAGGATTAGGTTTTGTGGTCAAATGAGACCAAAATTGAGCTTTCTGGACATGGTTTTAAACATTATGTCTGGCACAAACCAGACACTACCCATTCTACAACAAACCATTCCAACAGTAAAGTATGGGGGTGGTAGCATCATGTTGGGGAGGATGCTGGGGGAATGGGCGGGGACGGGTTGAGGGGGAGCTGGGCATTTTGGTAAATTAAAGGACAGATGAAGGTGCAAAATACAGGGAGATACTGCATGACAACCTGCTTTAGTCTGCGAAAAAACTGAAGCTTGAAAGAAACTCCACCTCTTAGCAGGACAATAATCCCAAGAACAAAGCCAAAGCAACACAGGAGTAAGTATACAATAGAAAGGCAAAGGTTCTATAATGCAAACCAATCTCTCTCAATGTCTGTGTCATCCAACCAACCTGAACCTCCTGGAGCAAAATCTGCCAGGAAAAATGGCTGAAAATCATACTGCGCGCAAATGTGGTAGAAGCATATTTCAGCAGACTGTTATTGCAGCAAAAGGTGGTTCAGCCTTTTCAAAGATATGCTGTGAAATTATGAATTTTGGCATTATAAATTTACTTTAAATGCTTTATATATAACCCTGTATGAAATACAATTAAAGTATTAGCAACGTCAGACTGACATCTGACAAGCATCTTGCAATGTTAGACGATGAAGCTTCACTCACCTAGTGAGGAGTTTTGACATAATTTCACGTCAAAGCATTCAAAGCCCTCCTTCGCCCTCCAGCCATAGTTTCCTCCTTTCTCAATGATGTCAATTTCTTCATATCTGTTCTGTCCAACATCACCGCAGAAAATCCTGCCCCTGCCATAGCGGGTCACCGGGTCACCCCTGTCCACTGAGCAGCGCCACATGTTCCGTACGCCATACGCATAGACCTCAGGCCTGGCGTCTGGCTGGCCAATGAAAGGGTTATCTGGAGGAATCTTGTAGGGCTTTCCATTATTACTGCTCCCATCCACATCAATGCGAAGAGCTTTGCCCAACAATGCTGATCTGAGGTGGGAAAAGAGTGCTTTATTAATATGATATATTATATACCCATCAGCCATAACATTACATGACAGGTGAAGTGAAAAACATCGGTCAAGGGGTGGATATATTAGGTAGTAAGTGAGCAGTCAGTTCTTGAAGGTGATGTGTTAAAAGCAGGACAAATGGGCAAAAATAAGGATATGAGCCATGTTGACAAGAGCCAAATTAGTGATGGCTAGATGACTGGGTCAGAACATCTCCAAAACATCAGGCAGGTCTTATGGGGTTTTCCTGGTATACAGTGGTCAGTACCTACCAAAAGTGGTCTAAGAAAGGACAACTGTTGAAAAGGAGGCTCATTGATGCTCATAAAGAGACAGATACCACAGGATGCCTTCAGAAATCTTGTGGAGTCCATGCCTCGAATGATCAGATCTGTTGTGGTGGCAAAAGGGGGTGGTACTAATATTATGGCTGATTAATGGGCTAGAGGAATTTTACTTTGAGTGTTTCAGGTTTTACAATGGAGCTGCTTACCCATAGCCCCACTAAGACTGAGAAGGAATGTATGAAGGGCTTTTAAACAAAAACCCCTGTCACAAATCATAAGTTCTGCTGGCCTGAGGATACATTTCACATATGCTGGTAAACCTCAGCTCCTAATACTACTGGAATCATAGTGGATCTCACTTGTTTTGGGAATTTCCAAACTTTCCAAAAGGATCGCCGGCTTTTCCACCATCTCCAGTGAAGATGTAAAGATATCCATCCAGACCAAACAAAATCTGTCCGCCATTATGGTTTGCAGCTGGCTCCTCAATTTCAAGAAGCACCCTAAAATAAGGCAAAGTTTCTTAGGAATTAATAGACAAATTAAACCAACTAAAAAACCCCAAAATGATCCTCACTAATCATAAGTCACTAATTTCCATTACCTCTCAGAGTGGGGGTCTGCCACATTCATGTCAGTGGCTGAAACCTTCATCTCGCTGATGCGGATCTTCTCCAGCTTGCTGTTTACCAGGATGGAGTAATAGATAAAGAAGCGGCCGTTGTTTTTGTATTGTGGGTGAAAGGCCAAACCTAAAAAGCCCCTCTCGTCGCCCAGCCACCCAGTGGTCAGCACATCGCCGCTCATATCCAGGAAGGGCTGCTCCAGACGGCTGCCGTCCCTCAGGAAAACCCAAACGAAGCCCAGCTGCTCTGCCACAAACATGCGATGGGTTCCGTCCCCACTGTGGAGCATCAGCACGGGGTTCCTTAGTCCGTTGGCCACCTCTGTCAGACACAGCTGCAGACAGCCTTTGGGGTCCTCCACCACTTTGCCCAGGTTATTGTACAGCTCGTTGTTCTGGACCACGTTGGGGTAGCAGTAGTCCTGGTCAGGCAGGTTGATCAAGTTACAGAAGCGTGGGCCATCTTTCTCACACGACTCCTGTAGGATTTTACTGTCCGTTAAGTACTTGACCACTGAGTGGCACTTGGTGTGGAAGTTGGAGCAGTAGCTAAAGCACAGTCCTGGGAGGTGGCGCACTGGAGTGTATGGATCTTCGGCATCATAGAGGTGTGCTGCATAAGGGGAGCACTCCTGTATAACGTCAGCAGTAATGCAAGTCAAGGGAAATCAGAATTCCTGTGCATGCATTTGTGTATTTTAATGCACAGCTGTCTTGGCTGATATACAGACCAGTCAGTGCACTATCCACTGACTGATAACCCATGAAAATAATAATAATGAATGGTAAAGAATGTAGAATGGAAGATTACATATACTTATCATAGTCTTTTTAATGCATATTTTACACACATTATTAGTCAAAATGTTTGTGGACACCCCTCCTAATGAATGCATTCAACTACCAGTTACATCAAGTTGCACCCATTGCTGACACAGCTTGTTTAGTCCCTGTAGAGACGTATCGCCAGTAAAACAGGACTCTCTGGCGCAGATAAGCATGAACCAAAGCCCCTCAGATCAGTTTTCTGGAATGATGATGCTCCATCCCACTGTTGGGATGAGCTGATAAGGAGGAGGGGTGGCGATCATCCAACATCCTGACCTCACTAACATTCTTGATGCTGAATGCAATCAAATCCTCACAGCAAATTCTAGTAGAAACCCTTGCCTGGGCAGTAAAAAATAATTACTCCAACAAAAGCAGGATAAACCTTTTTTTTTAAATACCATTGATTTCAGAAGCAGCTATGAATGAGCAGGTGTCCAAATACTTTTGTATATATAAAAGCACTCATAAACTTTAATCTAACAGAATGCAGAGAGATCTTTTACATTACTTTAGAGATTAAGACCCTTGAATTTATCACACACCCAGGATGAACATACAGTACATGACACTGTAGTCCCAAAACAGCTTACCTGACACAGGACGTCTTTCACCAAGTCACCGCACAGTTCATATCCTTCATCACCCAGCAGGTCCATGATGTCCCAGTACCTCTCCGCAATGACGTTGTCTGTTTTTTGGTCACAGCAGCCGAACTTCTCGTAATAGGTGCAGAACTCGAGGTGATAAGGGGGCTTAAAGGGAGGCTGGAAGTCCAAACACTGCGGGTGCGACAGTGCTCGCCTTAAAGACAGGAGAAAAACAATGGTAAAGAAGACGCGCCGGAGAGGATGCGGAGGGGACAGCTTGGAGCTCCATTGCCCCTCTGCACTGGCCCACTCACCCGGAGGACCCCTCTCTCTCGGCATTTTTGCCGTGTGCTTGAGAGAGCGCCTGACTGTTTTCCCTCAAGCGTGCGCGCGCGTTTGTCTGTGTGGGTGAGTGTGTGTGTTAGGGTGTAGGGGGGGGGGGGTGTTGGGGGGGGTATGTGCGTGTGCGTGTACGTGGGTAAAGAGCACACGTGTAATCGCACTCTCGTCGTCACTTTCTTTATTTTTTTATATTTATATGTCCCATAAAAAAACATCCCTATCGGAATTTGATGGATGCATTATGAAAATCCATGGACCACAGAACCTTTAATCTCCATGACATAATATCTGGACACTTTTTACTCCACTGGAGGATCCAAGCCATTGTTTTTGGAAATGGAAAATTAAAGCTCCTTATTTGCTTCTAATGACTGTATACCGTATCATTTAAATATGAATTAAACGAGCGTTTTAATGGTATTACTAATCATCACTAAACAAAAGATTTGTGAAGCCTCTCATGAGCAGAAATAAATATTAATTATTTCCATAACAACCCTTTATTAATATTTAGGACTAACGGAACACTTAATGTGCTGATATGGTAAATCATATTAATTAAATAAACGAAAAACACAGAAATATTAGTAATGTATGTAGGATTCGATCACCGCTGTGCTGATTAAGCCTATATGAGAAGCTATGAACGAGTCCTCGAGGAAACATAATTTTTAACATAAGTAAATTTGCGAGGGGGCGTGTCTCTAATACATACG
Source organism: Salminus brasiliensis (assembly GCF_030463535.1). NCBI lineage: Eukaryota > Metazoa > Chordata > Actinopteri > Characiformes > Bryconidae > Salminus > Salminus brasiliensis. The sequence continues at coordinate 16,830,674 of NC_132887.1, read as the reverse complement.
ACCACGCCCACACGAGGACAGTTGGCTCACGACTCCTGTCCTGGGAATCCAGTCCTCCCTGCTCCAGCTCGCGGACTGTTTTGTAACAGTAACCTGCTGGGTTGGAACAAATAATAGCTGAAACTGTGCAGGGCAACGGGTCCAGAGCGATGGACAAGAAATCCTGTGCCCTGATATCCCCCCATATTTCCTCCAAATTTAAACTGGATCTTTTAGCTGAATTATTATAATGTAAGATATTTGTACCACCTGTGCTGCCTAGTGTCGCACCGCAATTAAAAAAGAAAAAAATAAACAACGTTGTCGTTAATGTAGTTGACTAATTTAGCGTAAATGTCACAATCCCCCCATCTGAATAAATACATTATAACTGCCTGTTCGTCTATTTGCCATTTTTGCATTTGTAAGGTAATTTCGTTCTCGCAGGCTCATACCCAGACTCAGCCGCTAGATGGCGGTAAGAACACGGTCAGGAACAAGCAGTAGAAGGCTAATGCTGGAGCGGACAGGTACCACTAACAGAGTGAAATGCAGTAAAGCAGTAAAAAGAATTTTAAGGCCTATTTTTCTATTATGATCATTTTTTTACCTGTTATCAACAAATAACACTGTGAAACATAATACGTGGATAACACTTAGCAAATATTTCTAAGTGGCATCTCAATAATCTCTACATGAGAACAAGTACAGAATTTTGAACATAACTTAAAAGCAGTGTACTGTATGGCATTGTGTGTTCTGGACAGCATTTCAAGTGGTGAGTGGGCCAGCGCAGAGGGGCAACGGACCTCCAAGCTTTCCAATCCGCATCCTCTCTGGCATGTCTTCTTAATGTCTGAGTTTAGGCAAGGGTTAAACTAAAATGTGGACTGGTGGGTCTGGTCTGGTGGGCCATAGTATTTCGTATTTTAAGGAACACTGAGGTCCACAGCTTTAGGGGGTTTGGTGGTTTTGCTGTAGGTTCTTTCATTAGGCATTGCTGATGCTGTAGTCTCCTTAGAGGTTAAACAATTATAGTACATATGTGTAATGTGTCAGAAAACCACTCTGTCCTGTAAACCTCACATTCTTTTGTATTGATACTAGTTTGAGATTCAATTTCTTGTTCATTTAAGATTTCCATGAATGACCAAACTTCCCATTGTACATAAAATAGTCTAATACTGTGTCATATATTTAGATCTGATTTTAACATGTATTAAACTTTCTACATACACAGATCAGCACATAGTGAATGACACTGATGATCTGGTTACAATGGTAACCTGTCAAGGGGTGGGATCTACATATTAGGCAGCAAGAGAACAGTGAAGTCTTGAAGTTGATGTGTTGGAAGCAGGTAAAATGGCTGAGAGTAGAGACCTAAGTGACTTTGACAAGTGCCAAAATGTGACAGATAGACAACTGAGTCAGAGCATTATCAAAACATCAGGCAGGTCTTGTTGGGCGTTCGCCGTATGCGGTGGTCAGCACCTTCCAAAAGTAATTTCCAAGATTTTACAACAGGTGAACTGGTGACAGGGTCATAGACACCCAATGCTTTTGATGCGATCCATGAAAGCCCCACCTTACAGATCTGAAAGGATCTGCTGCTAAGATGTCTTGTGGATGGGTCAGAGCTGTTTTTGTGGCATGAGAGATACACACAGTATTAAGCAGGAGGGTTTGATGCTATGTCTGATCAGTGTATATTTTGCTGTTTTGTTTCTTTTTAGTAGAAAACCATCAAATTAGCAAGATGTAGAAGGATTTTATATATTCTCATATCTTTAAAAAAATATACTGCAAACCAATATCAGAAAGCTTTTTTTTATTATTATTATGATCATTTCTGGACCTGTTAGCAACAAATAAATTGGTAAAACATGATGCAGGCTTACACTTTGCAAATATTTGTAAATGGCATTTAATGCAATCTTGGTCATTGTGATCACCTCAATCATGTCTATATTAAAACAAGTACAGAATTTTGAACATAACTCAAAAGCAGTGGCATTGTGTGTTCTGTATAGCATTTTAAGACTGGTCAGGTGGAGTTAACCAGTTAAAAGCATGATTTAGTTTGAAAGCCTAGATGCTATGTAAATTGTCCTTTTCCCTTTGGTAACTGCTGTATTTTTGAGAGATGGTGTAAGATTCACACTGAATGTTTATTCAATAAATGCATAGTTTTTCCCCATGATCAAATCATGAGAAATTACAAATAACAACTCTTATTGCCTGCATTGCCCTGCTAGTGTGTTGTGTGCTCTATCTTTTATTTATCAGCCATTCTGTAAAATAAATAGACCTGTGGTAAATTAATGTATGAAGTGATCAACGTGGAGTGCAGAATAACTTAATTACAGCAGTGAGAAAGTTCAATGGTGGATATCTACAGTATCAGCAGTCTTCTTCACCGCCCTCCACAAGAGGAATTTCTAGAGAAAAGCACACAGAGACATACATTAGACAACACAGATTCTCAACACTCTGCCTACCAACAGACAGCAAAAACAGCAACCCGCTTACCATCAGCTATATCTATACTGGGGCTTGTGGAGGCAGTGTCCTCCATGGAGGTGATTGCATTAGTCTTCTCAGACATGTTGTTCAGTCCTACACCATGTGAAGAAGAAGGGTGTGTAGTTGGAAGACACTCTGATGTGTCTGAGATGCTGTCATATGTTTCTCCCTCTCCAGTGTCCAGCGGAGCCCCAGTCTGACTTTCTGTGTGCCCTGGATAAGAAGGGGGGTCTTGTTCCTCAGAGAGCTGTGCGCTTCCCAGGCCAGCAGGGGGCGGCACATGTGGCGGCTGGTAATTGGTGCTGCCAACTGCCTCCTCGTAGGAGGGAAGACATACAGCAACGCCGTCCACTACTAAGACGTTTGGACCCCTGTTGCCCTCTTGCTCTTCACTGAGGAAAGTTAGATGTGTATTGTTAGCAATTAGTATTTTTTGGAACCATTTAGTTTCAGTTACAGACCATTTCCAGTGACCTTTGTTAACTTTAAATTTAACTTTTTTAAGACTTCACTATTACATAGGTCACATTTAACATAAGGCATGAACAGAACACATAATCACAATAGTCATAAAATAAGTTAAAATAAAAAAGTTTTTCGGTCAAATGAAACGGACAAAAAGTACCAAAGGTGGCACATTAAAAAAGGACAATTGACAAAGTACACTGTCCTAAATCCAATAAAGCAGGACTGATTATGCTCTCTGTTATGAAACTACTGACAGCCCTACGTTTAGTTCAATTTAATTAGTTATTATTTTTGAATACTGTTTATTTATTTGTTTATACCAGTACACCTTGTACAGCATTCTGGCCATGCCCCCAGGCCTAGTGTTTTCCATATACAACATGCTCAATCCATTTAACTATTTAAATAAGAAGCTCTTCCTGAGATGAAATGGTTGTGTAAGACCAGGGAAGCTACCCATGAGACCAGTGAGATCTCAGCATCAGCATCTCAGCATTAATTTTACTTGTCATTCAGCAGCATTATGCATACTGACAAGCAAATCAGCTCATTAAAAAGAGTTGCACAAGTGAGGCACACTTTTAAATGTAGCTCCTGCTAGGTCTGCACACTGATGATATCACCAAAGTGCAGACAGGGAGGAGGACACAGGGATGAGGAGATTATGGACTAATGTGCAGAACAAAGGTTTTATCAGGGCCATCGGGACACCATTATATTACTCTGTACCTTGAGTTCTGGTGGGTCTTGCATTTGAAATGGAACACCTTTGCCATGATCACTAGAAGTAGGGCTAAAAGCACACTGGATGCAGTGAATGCCACAACTTTCCATGTGGTCAGTAAGGAGTCCTGAAATCCTGGATAGGTGGTCTCTGTAGGAATAAAAATTAAGGACCCATAAGTTGTGGTTGCTACACAGGACTAGCTCTTGACAAACTGTACAATTTTAAAAATAAAAAAAGTCTTCTAAATGGTTCATGGTTCAATGGTTCATCATCTTTGAACATACTGAAAATTAGTGAGGTTTTTAAAACTTTCAAAAAGTGTCTTTTTGTAGATTTACAAAACATGCTTTTAAAGACGTTTCTGTAAAAAACAAAAATGTCTTTTATGGCACTGCTACAAAGAATACATTCAGCACCTTAATTTTTAATAGGGTGGAGATCCTTTTCCTTGTTGAGTGTAAGGGTTTTCCTGCTCAACTTATCAGCTTCATGAAACAATAAACTGTAATGGATGGATCTCCTAAGACCCAGACCTGAGAATCACTCACATTAATAGTCTCCATTATGCTTTTGCCACAGATATCAAAAAACCATTCTAATATCGTCCCATCACTAAACTAAGTTTTATTATTTGACTTTCTCAAATGTTCTTACACTAAATTACATACATACTCTTACATTTAATATTGTAATGAATGTTTTTCTTATATCTTGAGTATTATGTGACAGGACCTACCATCTTGAATGCAGTAGATCTGCATCTGAGGAAACCATTGCCCATACTGACAGGTGATGTATTTGTAATCATTGGCTAGATGATAGCCAGGATCACAGTAGAACTCTACCACGGTCCCATGGATATAGCGATTACATGGGTGTGGATGGCACATGTAATCTCCATGTTCTACCATTGGAGGTAAGGGACATACTGTAAAGAGATCAGAGTTACATACAGGCGTTAAATTCATGCTCTTTCTGTTTGACTGTGACGTACACCTTTCCGATTATTCTGAAAGACATGAAGTCATGAAGTAGGCCTTCCATGTAAATACACCACCATCTCTATTTATGACTTCTACAGAAGTAATGTCTCCAAGATCTTTTAACAATATACAGTAAAATACTACAAATATACATTATACAGCCATAACATTAGTACAATGTGCCTAATACTGAGTAGGTCCCACTTGTTCCACCACAACAGACCATCAAAGCATGGTCTCAACAAGACCTTTGGAGGTAGTATCTGGTACCTAGACATTAGCAGAAAATCCTTTACATCCTGTAAACTGGTAGTTTGGGCCTCCACTGATTGCATCAATAAGCATTAGGTGCCCCTGACTATGTCACTGGTTCACTGGTTGTTCTTTATTAGCTTTTGGAGATGTTCTCACGCCCTTGTCAAAGTGGCTCAGATTCTTATGCTTGCCCATTTTCCTGCTTTCAACACACCACCTTCAAGTCACTACTAATGTTATGGCTAATCAGTGTATGATTTAATATGATATTATTTAAAATAGAACCATAACAGCAGTTCACCTTCAACGTCAAGGCACCGGGGTGGCACGTCTGACCAGATGAGGTTATACATGCATTCCAATAATTCTGCCCCCTCCAACTTGTAGCCAGGGTAGCACTGGTAGTGCACCACTGTTCCAACTGGTACAGAAAACTCTGTCTCGGAGATGTTCATGTAACTGTGAGGAGGAATCAAAGGCCGCAAGCAGCCTGGGAACAGAAAAATACAAAGATATTTTGTAGAACCAATATAGACTATGCCTAAAATATGGCCTGTTTTAGTACCGCTCTACAAGGGAGAACAACATTTGACTGATTTTGACTATATGCTGTTAATACAATTATCTTAGTTGTAAAGGGGAATTCTACAGATAATAGCAGATAATTAAATTGTGCATCATTAAATGTGCATTACTAAGTCATTTAGAGCGATTAGAGTGGTCTGTGAGAAAGCTTAAACAACAATGGTTGAAAATATGCTGCCTGATGGCTAAAAACTTTTTTTTCCAATGCATGCAGGGCACATACAAACATGCAGGGTGTTCTAACATATAATCAGTCCCGAAGGTAACATACTTTAGCGGATTTGCCTATATTTTACCCTTATCAACATTCACAGGTGCATCCTGCAATCCTAGTGCCAAGCACAAGAAAAGCCATGGCAGCGATAGTGACACTGTATGTTAAAAGGACATAGGACAAGGACACTTTTACTACAGAAGGATTTTTATTTGCAAGGTTGCTACAACAACCATAAACACTGCCCTGTGCTTCTACATGTGCATGTCTTAATCACTGGTGTTTCCTACCATGGAGTTGGAGATTTGCAGTTTTGAAGGTAGTTTTGAAACTGCAGTTGGACATTATGAATTTGTGGTTTGTGTTATTTTTGAAGTACGTTCTAAATGTACCACAGTGCCATAAATGGTTAATACCTTGATTTTACACAGTAGAAAATAACAGTGAACAGTCTCATAGGTTAAAATGGTTGTGTGATGTTGAACAGCTGGCAAGCTATGAACAGACATAGGTACAGTGACAAAAGAGGCAGCTTAAAAGATACCTCCTGATTAAAAAACATTCTACACTATGACTAAATAATAAAAGAATGATGAAATAACTGTCTCGTTTATAGTACGTTTTTTAGGGCAGCACATGAGCAGAACATGGTCATAGACAGAGCACTTCATACCTTGACAAATGGGCTGGTTGTCCCATGTCCCATCCTCTTGGCAGACTGATTCCATGTTATCCATGTCGGGATATCGTATCTGAAATCCCTCATGACAGCTGATATCCAGGCTATCTCCAGGCCTGTATGTCTTATTAGCAACATCAGCATCCTCAATGTATGGAGGAAGACAATCTAGGAAGACAGTCAATGTTTACATTAATGTTATTGCACAATTCCAACAGTTATATGTCACAGCTACTGTTGAAGACAATTCCTTGTCAATGTGTCATGTATGAAGAGTGCCAATCATTTTTTTGTTTTAACCCCCCAACACAGCAGACAGATTCTTGTGATTTGAGCGTGCCAAGACTACTATTAGACATTTTAGGCTCCTTGAGCCTAGAATTTTTCTCTGTGTCAGTCAGGGTGTGTGTGTTCAATGTTTTTATTATGTATTTTCCCACCAAGGTCCTATAATTAACAAATCAATTAAACAGTTAATATAAAACTACAAGTGCCCTTCGAAGGACACAAATGCAAAACAACTCCCACTTTAAGGTTAGGGCGCTAAGTTGCTATTTACTACACTGCTACACTAGACCCAATCTCAATCAGTGTTACTGATGTCAATACCCAGACATCAATTAGCTAAGACAGCTGGGGCTTGTAATCTGTTTCGGTGGCTAATGAGACATGAATGTCCGCTTCATTATCACAAGCCTTATGTTGCTTAGGCCATTCTGCAAGCAGTCTGTTTCAAAAGCTACCACCAGGAAGGCACACTGATATCAAGAACAGCATCCTCACGTAACTACATAACAGATTAGTTCCACAGTATTTACTGAAGATTTAGTCTGAATATTTAGTCTTAGGATTAGAAACTGAATGTTATGCCTAAGAATCACAAGAAAATACACTATACCAATATTTATTTTCTACTACAAGAGCTGTGTTTAAGAGAGTCATCTAAAAAGTAGACAATCATGCTCAAACTACTCAAACACTCTGCTACCGAACAAGTCAAAACATACAGCTTACATCATGAAATCACGCAGTGTGTGTAGGTGTGTGCTATTTCAGGCTACAATTGTTACAGGATGGAATCAATCCAGCATTTTCTGTTGATATCAACCTGATACCAAAAACAATCAACATCAATATGCACTCTCTAATAATTACCTATGGAACTGTTTACCTTAATTGGCTAAAAGTGTTCTCACTGCAACATAATCTGTTATTGAACATAACTACCCAGTATTTCTGGGTATAATATTCACTCATCAGCCATAACATTAACACCACCTGCCTAATATTGAGTAGGTCCCCTTTGTGCTGTTTTATTTTGCTTATATTTCTATATTTTCATATTTTTATATTTTATTCTTTAACTTAAATGTAACTTATTCTATTTTTATTTTCTTCATTTTTATTTTATTTTTCTTTTGCACTTTTGCACTTTACTTCATTAAGTTAAGGTTTAGTTAAGTTTAAATGTAGATTTTTATTGTATAGCTTGATGTAGGCAGACTGTCATAAAAGCATTTCACTGCAAGTTATACTGTGTATGACTATGTATGTGACAAATAAAATTTGATTTGATTTGATATCAATGACCCTTTCACCGGTTCACAAGGTGTTTCTTTCTTGGACTGCTTTTGGTGGGTACTGACCACTGCATACCAGAAAAAAAAAAGAAAAAGAAAAGACCTGCCTGTTATTTTTAGAGATGCTCTGTCCCAGTCGTCTTTCCATTATAATTTGTCTAAGCTGTAAAAGTCGCCTACATCCTTATGCTTGTCCATTTCCTCTGCTTTTAACACATCACCTTCAAAAACGGATGGTTCACTTCCTGTCTAAAACATCCCACTCCTTGATAGATGACTTTAGATTAAGATAATATTTATACTTCACCTTTTGGTGGTGTTAATGTTATGATTGATAAGTGTATAATATGTATTTCCAAAGCAAAAAGATTTCCAAGATCTCCTGCTTCATTTGCAAAGTAATGCCACTGTTTCTTATGGAGAGATATGCTTTTGAATATGAGGAGATCAGGATATCTCATGATGAGTCGCATGGCAAAACAGCAAAATGACAGCTGACTGTTTTATAATCGCATAATATAAATTTATGGAGCAGGGTTCAAGTTTAAACCAGCCTTAAAAAGCAATATTAAAAGGCTGATGCTGTGCCCTGACAGCTGTTCAGCTAGACAGGGCCTTAATAACACTGTCGTTTGTTATGTTGCAAATATGTCAATATGTTATTGTTCACGTTGATGTATAACAAAATGTTTTAAATATTTTATATTTCACAAATCTTGTATATTTTAATGTTTCGGCTCAGAAATAGCTTGTTAATTAGCCATTTTCAGCTTGCATCAATAGCAGAGCCCTTTTATTGCTATACAGACCTAGAACAAAGATTCTTCATTGCCAAATACAAGAGGATTCACTTTTATAATAACTGCTTAGGAACTCCTAAAGAACAACCTTATTAAGGGTGTTTAACAATAGTCTATGGGATGAATGTTTGGGAATATCTGTCCGAACAGGGTCAAAACTCACACATGACCTTATTATGAGAAGATATCTTGTGTTAGTTTGTGCATCACTCTGGCCAACTTCAGGACCAGGACTACTAACCTGTGCCCTACGTGAACGTTTAGAACTTCTCCTCTAAATACTCACCTTCTGGAAGGCACACTGGTTTAAGGCTTGGTCTCCATCCCACAGATCCATTCTGGAAACGTGTACAAATGATCTTTGCAGCCCCCTTTAGTCTGTATCCCTCTATACAAGAGAATCTGGCCACTGAGTTCTCGAAGAACACATCGGTGCTTGGTGTCCTGCGCCCATGATCTGGAACACCTGGATCTCTGCAAAACTGCTCTACTGAAGATGGCATACAACACATACACAATACCTGGGGAACTGACTCTCATTTTTATAGCTGCTTCATGTCCAAAGATCGAACAGGAAACAAACAGGGGGTGTGCTGATAGGAAAGTGCCAGGATAGTAGCTGGAGAAACAGTAGCTGAGGAGATAAACTGTGAAGTATACACAGGGCTTAAAACCTCAGCTGGGTACAGTTCATCATCTCAGCTTCATCCAATCAGTGCTATTATACTATACTATTATATGAAAACGTCTACAGTAATAATGCCTCTCCTGCTACACTGCTGAAGGTGTACGGCTACTGTTGGTAAGTGTGTGTACCAAAGCCTTACCTATTGTAGGGTCGGGGAAGGCGGAGACCAGCTGCTGAGGGGGGATGGCGGTGGTGAATATGATAAGAAACGGGCCGTAGACGGCAATGCGGACAAACCCAGATGTCTTAGCTTGTCTACCAGCATGATGATGCATCTTTACGCCCAGTCAAATTCATCAGGCGACAGTGCTCTGAAAGGAGGAGGGTGGCGAGAAGAGAAGGCGAGTGAAACGTTAATGTCGTAGCCGAGCTGTGTGGCTCCTCAGCAGCAGCCAGCTAGCATCGCCTCGCCTCGCCTCTCCGCCGCGCAGGGTGTGATGGAGAACACACCGCCATGGAGAACACACACACACACACACAGCAGCGATTCATAATCCTTCATACATTCATATTAATAAGAGCGGCTTAAACGGCAGGCCGGAGCAGCGCGCCGCAGCGGCTCCTCATCCCCTTCAGGTCGCGAGCTGCTCGGTGAGGGAAAACTGCGTCACCTGCGCCGCTCCGGCTCCAGCTACCCATATGCTGCCTTTGCCGCGAGCCCTGATGAGGAAAAATAGTGCACACGCTCGCGGAGGCTTCTTACCTCAAAGTGCCAGGGGCTCGAAAATCAGTTCCGCCTCCGCTTCTTCTCTGTGACCCGTTCCCTTTCACTGTCCCTGATAAAGCTAAATAAACACTCTTAAAGCTAGCTTCTGATCAGGGATTAACAGAAGATCGAAACCAAGGGTGGGAGTTTCTTAGGTGCTCGTAGGTGAGACTTCCTCGTGATGGCACACTGGGTGCAGGTCAAAGTACCGCTCAGTTCACAGTGCTCTGGTAAAGTCAATGGCGCGCGTTCCACACAGGCTAAGCTGGGTTTGTCATTGCCAGTCATTCACATGTCCAACAGTGAGCCTAAATCCGTGTAAAATAGCCTAGCAATCAATCAAAGGGCCCACTGTACACACTGGTTGTACATTTCGTCTATCAGTCAAAAGTTGGATTGCACCTGCTAGGTTTTTCAGAATTACACAGCCTTATGCAAAACTCTGGGCACCCTTGGTCATGTATAAAACTTAGCAACATCTACTTGCATGAGTGGTTCCGAACCCTGCCCTGATCTCAACACACCTGATCTGACGTAAGATGTAAATGATATTTTGATTATACTTGGAATGAAATATTTTAATACCTGCTCTGTGAATGATAGCAGTATACTTTACGTCTTTTGAGTCTTAATTAGGTTGACCTAACTGATATTTTTTAAGGATTTTAGCTTTCTTAGAACAAATGTACCGTAATGTAGAAAAAGGTCTAGCAAATTTCCTATTATCCAACGTTTATCCCACTTCTTCCTCGTCAGGGTTGCAGTTGGCCTGAGGCCTACCTGGAGATATTGAGCGCAAGGTAGGCATAAGGGCTTCTCAATATATCGTTTTAACATCAACATCACTGTGTGATGCATGCACAATAGTTATATCACAGAACATTTAATGCCATTAACTCTAATCTCTGATACACAGACACTGGTGTGCAGGTCAAGGTATCGTTCAGTTCATAGTTCTCTAGTAAAGTCAGTAAAGTAAAATCTATGTAAAATAGCCTAGCAATCGATGTGGGGATGTAGTGCATTATTCATATCGTGACATGTTGGCTTATTGGGTTCTGGTGAAATCCAGTGTGAATTTCTGTATCTTTTTAATACTGCAATATATAAAAAAGCCTAAGTCCCCTAGTAGGGATACCCTCTGGACAGGGCACCATAGCACCAGTCTATCATTGAAGACGGCAGTATATCATGACGTTGCCAGGACCAACAACTACTGTCAGTTGATGGCTTAACTAATTAATATCATTAGACATAAAACCCCAAAGTTAGGTTATTACACTGACAATTTCTCATCAGAAAAAAAAAATGTAAGGGAAAATAATCACAACAGACAACTTACTTTTGAACAGATGTGCTGCTTGCTTCTGCCATGTAATACGTAAGGCAGAAAATGATACCTCTACGCTGCTGTCACAAATTGGCAAGATCAAGGTACCTGAGCAGGCTGCATTTTATACAAATATTCAATTCGGACATGACTCTGTACCTTTATCCCTTTGAATACTGCCTAGGTAGGCAGCATTTATTATGTTCTAGCCACAGCCACAATATGACACAGCCGTGTGTAATATTTTGTACTAGTTTACCTAAGAATTACCAAAATGGCAGATGTTACAGTTTATAGGGTATTTTATTTACTGGGTTGAAGTTGATTACATTGAAATGTTCATTTTTATAAAGTGTAGAGGGGATTGTCGTCATTAGAACAAGTCAGTTATGAGTCAAAGATGACAAGTATCACTGATTTCCAAATCAAGTTCACTTTTAAGAAATACAGGAATTACTTGTGACTGTCCTTGTATTTATCATACTTGTACAGGCCCAGGCAGACCCAATCATGGCAAGTCTCACTGTCTATTTTATTCATTATGTAATGGTAAAAGCCCTGAAGACATCTGACTCAATATGACCGAATGAGGTAATCATGGGCTGTAGATAATTTCCCCTTTTACATGCTTTATGATATCAGAGCAACTTTCCTTTAAATCACAAGCCAATGTGGAAGAGGTTTACATTGATTTTATTGGTTGACAATGACAGATTAAAGTTTTTAAATGTAAATATTTAACTTTTAGCGTAATGAAATACATACAAATTATCATAGCTTTGTAAAAGACAACCTCAGTTTTGTGAACCTCAAGTGGAAGTGGTATTTCTGCAGGGGAAGATCCTGTTTAACATCATGTTCCAGTTTACATACAAAATAAAAAAAAGTGCCCAAGCTATCAACTCTGACCCAGAGTTCATTCTGAAGACTCAGTCCCAAGTTTTCATTCTGTCATCATAACTTAGGGTCATTTATTGATTGCATGTCATTGTCTAATACTGGGAGTCATATGGGACCATTAAGAAAAAACATTGTGAGTACATATAGAGTATTTATAACTAATTTCTAACTAAGAAAAAGTACATAATACATAAATACATAGTACATAAATGTGTTCTCCATGTGTGAGTCCATAAACGTAATGTAAACTTGTAAACACTGGTTCAATAAGAACAAACGAGATAAGACAACAAGTAGAACTGAGGGGGAAAACATTCAGAATTTGTTCTAACAAACTACTGCAGACATTCTTTGACACCTTCAAGGGTCAATAAGCTGACGGTAAAAGTTAATTATTGGAGTGGTCATGGGACCTCTGCCCCTGAGTCTGACCGTGGCTACGTGTTCCTTCCAGCGAGCCTACAGTACCTGCTGAGACGTTGTCCAGAACGTCGCAGTCCTTCAGTCTTTCGGTTTTCCGTGTACGCAAATAACGTACGAGCAACACGACACCGACGAGAGCGGCAATGATAAACACCGTAATCCCGACGTATTCTCCCGGGCTGGCCAGGGCCACCTGACCCGAGGTGTAATTCACAGCGGGGGTGATGAACAGGTCTCCAACAGCGGGTGGAGGGGTTAGGCCAGGCTCCTCAGTAAAAAACAGTGGAGGAACACACGCAGAGCCGTTTACGAGAATGTGGTCTCTCAGGCAGGAACACTCGTAACTACCAATGGTGTTCGTGCAGGTATGCGCACAGTTGTGGTTGGACTTGCACTCGTCTATGTCCGTGCAGTTACCTTCATCTAGGACAAAACCGTTGGGGCAGATGCTGCCAGACAACAGCGGCTTGCAGGTGGCCGTTAAGCAGTGGTACTCACAGCGTCGAGGGTCTCTCCCGGTCGGCCTGAACTCCTTCATGCAAGTGCACGTGTATCCATTGCGCACGTCATCGCAGATGTGATCGCACGGAGCCATGCTGCAGTCTCCATCCCTGAGTAGGATGGGTTTTTTGACCAATTTCCCCCAGCAGGTGGTGTCCCAACGAACTCCGCCACATACGAACCCGCTCAGTCTTTCTTCGCACGGCCTTTCTGACCATTTCTTGCCTCTGGAAACGGACAAGCACCTTGGATTCCCTTTCGTTCCCAGCCAAGCCCAGAAGGACCCGTCCGCGCTGTTCAGCAGGGCTGCGATGGTGTCGTTGGACAGTGCAGTCCCAGCTCGCATTAGCTCACCTCCCAGTGCTCTGCACTGGACCCACGCGCTTTGGAAGTCCGCCGGCGTTTCGTGGATGCTCGCGCACTTTGTGAAATCCTTCGTGCAGGCGCACTGCAGCGCCTGTCCCACGTGGAGGGGGATTAACACAAGGAACAAGAAAACGGTCTGACGAGCGAAGCAGTCCATTCTTCAGTGTCTGAACTTTAGCTGGATCACCGTATGAAAAGCGAACGGCAGTGCTTCTCGTGCGAAGCAAGGTGACGGTGCCCAAACCTTTGCACGCTGCCTGTTAAAACATCACTAGTAAAGGATGGAAGAGGAAGGAGAGGAAGGAAGCCCCTCCTAAAGCTTTTTTGTGGCATTTCTCCGTTGTGTCAGCCATTCCTCCGAGGACCGCGGCAGGCACAGGAGCAACACACCCACAACTTTGTAGACGCTGTAACTACAATAATAATCTTAGACGACCTATTTCCTGTGTACTTGGACACTGTAGTCACATAGATTCCTAATGTTTGTTTTGTCAGATGTTGGAATTCCACCAACCTTGCCACCAACTTTACAGTTGTACCCAATTAAAGCTGTAATCCAATCATTTTTACTACACAGTAAATGTGCAAGTTTTATATCAACACTTTTAGTGTTAAATCAAAACTGTTGATTACTACATTTCACATAATTCTACATACATTTCACATAATTCTACATAATGCTAAAATGTAAACAAGTCCTGAGTGGTTTGGTGTGAAATGTGCCTTAAAGGGAAAATAGGAACCTTACAGAGAAAGTAGGAAGCAGACACATAATGCATGCCGTGCATTAAAAAGCTCCTTCATTTCTCATATTTGGACTAAATTGTGCACAATAGTTTCCAAAAAAAAAATTTTTTTTTAATTTTTTTTGGTTTTGGTTTTATCACTGTTTCACCATGAACAACATATTTAGAAAAATCTAAAAAACTCAACGGTCACTGGTACATCTGGACATTAAACATTTGCATCCCTCTAGATGTTTAAGACCTATATGTTCTTTATAAGGCCTTGTTGTACATAAACACACTCTGAATCAGTTTGTTTGAGTCTCATTCTGGTATGTTACAATTTTGAATTATTCGGTCAAGCATTCGTCACACTGGGCACTCTACCAGTTCAGATGATCCTAATACTAAAATGTAAAAACTGGACGCTGGAGAGTTGACCCAACTGATTCAGTTAATGAAAAGCTTCAGGAGCATCTAAACATTAACAAAGTTCACTAAACTCTACAGGGATGCAGATCACCAGGGCCTTCATTTGGTTCCCTAAATAGTCTAAAGAGCTGAAATCTTTTGGGTAGCTAAAAGGGTTTCTTCTATGGTATCACTACAAAGAACCAGTTTTATTACCCGTTTAAAAAAAGTACAGGTAAACTTTCCACTGTTTTACTTATTTTAGGAAAGAAGATACACCTAGACTTTCCAGTAAAGAATGACCATCAGTGACGCTGAGTATTCTGGTTGTGCAGGGATGTGTCTAGTGATTGAGGAAATGAGCAATTCAATAGAACAATACAGGTTCTTGGATAGGGACAGAGTTTTAATGTCCGCCGATTGTAGCTTTAACTTTTTTAAATATAAATGGCACATACCAATTTCAGTTACATCACATCACATCCTTTACCTTTACATGCCTAATGTGTGAGTAATACAAATACACAAATGACAGCACCAGAGCTTTTGTCTGAACCACTCATAATTGATAAAAGCTATCTATTCAATATAGAGCAGTGAGGTTAAAAATAATGAATTCCAACTGTATGCATGATTAAATTGTTAAGACATGAAAACAAGTAATTCTATGTTGTTTGATTTCAAAGGCTCTGTTACAAAAACACTACGCTATGCCAGAATTGTTCACAGTGGGGGTGATAAGAACCTGACAAAGAGCAGAAATCTTTTAGGAAACGCCTGCTATGGCAACACTACAAAGAACCCATGTTATCAACCTTTTTTAAAGAGTACACCTACACTTGCCGCTGTTTTATCATAGAAAATGAAGGCATACCAAGAAATTTCCAGGAAAGATGCCAATCTGTGACTTTGAGTACGCTGAGTGAGCATGACTGTTGCTCTGACCTCCACTTTCCAATCTGGGTTAAGTAAAGAGAGCAGTATGGGTGTTATTATTTAAAAATACAGTGTTTTATGATAGTTGTGTTTATGATAGATAAGTCTGTCGGGGGAAAAATATTTATAATGAGTAACTACTGTGGATCTTTTTTTTTTTTTTTTTGTCCAGGCGTCAGGGTTTTAAAAATATGGTCATATTGAACTGTTTTTATGCTGCCAGTTGTACAATACCCAAAATCCAGAACTTGGAACTGGATGCAGTTCTGTGCCTTGTGGAGGTGTATGTGACAAATGTTTGTAGACACCTTTCTAGTGAATTTATTCAGCATCTTCAAGTTGTACCCATTACTGACACAGGTTATAGATGATGCACATACAGCTTTTCTAGATTCTGTAGAGACATACTGCCAATAGAATAGGACTCTCTGGAGCAGATAAATATGACACTATGCCTAATGCCAGGTGTGGGAGAGATGGGCATAAAGCCCCCAGTATTAAGCTGTGGAGCAATACGTCTGGGTAAGTTGGTGATGAGGCGGAATGGTGATCATACAACAACCGACCTCACTAATTCTCTATTCTGGACAATAGAAGCATTTACTTCAGCAAAAGCAGGAAAAGCTATTTTAATACCCTTGATTTCAGAAGAAACAACACATAACCAGGTTTCCAGATACTTTTGTGCATAGAGTGTATGTTTCACAACAAACGTTTCTGTAAAATCTTGAGTATTTGGAAACAATGTGTTGTTTGAAAGAAAGAATGCTGAACACGGCTCAGGAATACAACGTAGAAAAACATTTATTTACAGTGATAGTCAAATCCAAAATACAGGTGATCCCTTAGAGTAGTTTACAAAAGTAACATCACCATAACTTACACTAACACTTAATAAAGAGGCCAGACACTATGTATACTTACATTTACTTACGGATTACTCTCGGAACTAGATATCACTTAATGCAGTCAAGTTGTTTTGGCTGAAAATCCTGGTGTAGTCATTTCTGTAAGAAACATACACTATAAGACAAGCCCTGTTAATGTAAGGGTGAGGTTCTCAGGCTTCAACATTAAACACTCTCTCTATCATTTATGATGATCTTCATACTGTGAAGCTTTTTGGAACCTGGGCCCAGTTTGTTTGGCATATGTTAAAATATAAGCTTAACAATTCAGCAGTCTGTAAGCAGGGGTGGGGAGCTGTGGTCTGGAGGGCTGAAGTTTGGACCTTTTTTGGACTTTTGGTGACTTACACATCTAATTCAAATCAGTACTTCATTACTGCTGCTGGCTTGAGCATGTTGGATCATTTGGGTAGTTGGGTAGGGCTGGGTAGTTTTTAGTATAATATTTGTGTAGACCAGTTGCCTGTGTGACTAGCCACTGAGTCAAATTAACAACACACCAAATAGGTGTATTATCAATGTTAACATAGCTGAAGTCTGAAGTCAGTTAGAATAATTAAGAGCAGCCAAGGAAGCTGAAACAGAGTCATGTCTGACAGGAGCCACATAAGACAACTTCCATTTATTGTAGACCACTTATTGCTTACTTCTAAGATAAGATAATATATATATTTTTTTGCTTTAATGTTTGTTTTTGTTTTAAACCATAATCTGTATTTTCTGAGCTGTTTACATGTGACTGATGGGGTTAGCTAATGTTAGCATGCTACAGAGTGGTTTGTTTATATTATGTAAGCCTTTTCATGATATTTGTCCATTTATAGATGAGAATTAGGTTATTTTTAAGTAAACATTAATTTTATTTTGTAATAATTTTATTGCATTAAACTTAGGTTTGCAAACCAGCCGAGTTACTTCACTAGCTCTTCCAAGGTTTGCTACACTGCAGTCGGTGAGGAGTTTCTAAGTGCGAAAATCTTTCATCTGTTTTGTTGCATTTTTTTAACATTCTATATTCTGACAAACATGCCAGAATATCTGCAGTGATTTTTTTTGTTATTGAGCATTTTTTTTAAATGTAAATTAATACATTTTATTAGGGAAAGGGAAATTATATGATGTGAATTTATAATGCAAATAAAAAAAAAAAAAAACAAGAGTTAAAAACCAAGTGCTTGGTTACAGTAACCATACCAGCTAGTTGGGTTAATTATATAACCCAGGAATGTTGGATTAGTTAAACTAGGCCTGTGTTCTGGGTTGGGTTGTGGACACACTGTGCTCTTTGTAGTCTAGCATTTGGTCAGTAGTCTAGCATTTGGTCAGTGTATGTTTAGTTGTGTCAGAGGAGGGAAATCAACTGTGCTGGGCTGCAGCCCACAGTTCCCCACCCCTTGTTGAAAGGCTGGTTTAGGGACACGAAACTATTATTGAGAGTTCATCTGTCATTGTGTCTGCTCATTTTCAGAGATTATGAAACTGTGCTACGAACATATACAAATCCAGGTTGATTGGATATGTAAAAGGTAATTTGAACACAACACAGCTATGCCTGGCACTCTGCCAACTTTAAAGAGCTTGTTAACGTAAAAGCTAAGCTATCAAATTTTTATTCGAGACTTTCCTCAAAATGGTACAACGACCATATCCAGTTGTCCTTTTTTTTTAGTAACGAGACATTTTAATGAGATGAGAACCCTTCTGAAACCTGTTTTTTTTTTATAGCAGTAAAGAAGTTCAGTGGGGTTCAATGTCCGGCTGAACCTGGAAGCCAGAGGAGACCCAGCAGTAGCTGTCCACCGCGGCGCTCTTCTTCTTTGCGTCTTTACGCGCGCGGGTCCAGCGCAGGACGGTGATAACCGATATGAGCGCGACGAGCAGCAGCAGCGGAATGACGGAGCCCAGCACACACACCAGCAACCACGACCTGGACAGGACCTGCCTGCTCTCAGTGCCCTCTGCTTCAGTGCTCGTGCTCTCAGTGCTGAAAACCACAGTTACCGCGGTGGTAGCGGTGGTCTCCTCGGGTGCTTCGCTGGACGGCTGGTGTGAAGCTGGAGCGCGCGAGCTCGGCTCCACGACTTGGACGCAACTGATGCCGTTGTCCGCCAACCGGAAGTTCGCACGACAAGAACACGCGAAGCTGCCCACTGTGTTCGTGCAGATGTCCTCACACGGCCGGCTCACGCATTCGTCCACATCCACACATCCCCCGCCCGCGTCTGACTGCCGGAAGCCCGTGGAGCAGTAGCACGAGAACGAGCCCTGCGAGTTGAGGCAATTGGCGCGCCTTTCGCACGCACCCTCCGCGCACTCGTCAACATCCACGCAAGCGCCCCCAGCGTCCTTTCTGTACCCCTTTTCACACACGCACTCGTAGCTGCCAGGCTGGTTGTGGCACACGTGGACGCCGCACACGTTCTGCTCACATTCATTTACGTCAACGCAACTGGCCGTCTCCTGCTCGAGCCTATAGCCCTTATTGCACGCGCACAAAAAGCTAGCGCCCACGACCACGCATTCGTGCTCGCAGGGTGCGTTCTTGCACACGTCCCTCGAAAAGCATGTGATCGTGTCCTCGCCCAAATAGTAGCCCTCCCGGCATGAGCAGCGAACACCTTCAGGGCCGTTCTCCGAGCACACGTGCTGGCAGCCTCCGTTCTGGCGCGCGCAGCTGCGCTCGGCAGATGCGCAGAAGGGTCCCGGTATGGTCCAAGCAAAGCCCGCGCCCGAGCCAGCATCTTTGCAAATAATGTAAGAGTAAGGGTCGTCTGAGCTCGCACAATGGATGTCGGCCAACGTGCCATGGGGCAGCATGCGCACCGAGTCGCCCTCGTGTAGAGGCATGCTCGAGAACGGGGTGGTGTAGTTGACCTCCCCTGGTCCCGCGAGCGCCAGTGGCTCGCACATGCCTCTGAACTGGAAGCGGCAGGCATAGAACGCGCTCTCCTTGCACGAGCCATCGCTCCAGTCGAGGCGCGCGGTCTCGGCGTTGGCGACGGCGCGCACCGACACGCAGCGCTCTTCCGTGCACGTGCTGCGCGGCTCGCGGGCCCAGTTGGTGAACGCGCTTGAGTCATTCTCGTTCGACTTCCAGCGAAACCCTCGCAGGGGCTCACCATCCAGCACGCAACTTCCCTTGGCCAGCTTCAGGCCGAGCCACAGCCTTTCCTCGCCGCGCGCGAACAGGCCTGCCTTGCTGGCCAATGCGAGCAAGGCCCTCGCGTCCTCCGCCTCTTCCTTGTCTCTCATCGTGAGCAGGTAGCCTCCGTTGTCGAAACAGCGGGTATTAGCCACGTGAAACGGCGCCTTCTCTTTGTGCAAGGTAAAGCAGGCTCGCGCCGTGCACCTGGTGACCTCCTGGCCCGTCGCCCGCCACGCCGCCACAAGCGCCCAGAGCGCAAGGAGCAGCGCGCGCATCGTCGTGCCCCTTTTTTATTTGAACCGTCTCGCTATTTCGATGTGAACATATTCAGTTCATGTCCCCGCTAGAAAGGTCTGCCAGGTCTACAGCTGGGCCGTGAGCTGAACGGTCTGTTCAAACTGCCGCATCCTGTTTGGTGGAGAAATCCAAGCGGGCATACGAATTAGCAGAGGGCTTCTTTGCCTTTCCGCAGAGCAAGTTCCTGTCTGGAGACAAAGAAACCAACAAACAATTGTCCTGACCGCTCTGTTTGGACTCCTGCTCCAGACTTCTCAGCCTATGGCTGTTGAAAACAATTAAGGGTCAGCAGGCTGGGCCAGTGTACCGCTGTCTCATCATTCAGTTTACCTGCATGTGAAAAAACAAAAAAACAGTACCAGCATGACTGATGTTTTGTTGATCAATCGCTTGTTGTGTGTTACAGTGCTGAACAAACAGGTGTGTTGAAGAAGCACCAGTCTTCGTTTATGTCCAACTGTCCAGTGAATTCCCACCCCAGACGTTTGGATTCAAGTTCAGAAACGTGGATTCATTTACATTTATGGTATTTAGCTGACGCTCTTATCCAGAGCGACTTACAAGGTTACTTGTATTACAGAGGTGGGCCAATGTAGTGTTAGGAGTCTTGCCCAAGGCAGCATAGTCACCCAGACCGGGAATCGAACCCTGGTCTCCCACATGGTGTTGCTGTAAGGTGGTGGTGTTATCTGTTGCGCCACACCAACCACAAAGCTCAGAATCACTTCAAAATTCAAAAGTCACCTTTCAAATGTTAGAATCACTGTTCAGAAGTCTGGAAAATCTGTTCAAACATATAGTCACTGATCAGAAGTTTAGAATCACTGATCAGAAGTTTAGAATCATTATTTAGAAGTTTAGAATCACTGTTCAGAAGTTTAGAATCACTGATCAGAAGTTTAGAATCATTATTTAGAAGTTTAGAATCACTGTTCAGAAGTTTAGAATCACTGATCAGAAGTTTAGAATCACTGATCAGAAGTTTAGAATCATTATTTAGAAGTTTAGAATCACTGATCAGAAGTTTAGAATCATTATTTAGAAGTTTAGAATCACTGTTCAGAAGTTTAGAATCACTGATCAGAAGTTTAGAATCACTGATCAGAAGTTTAGAATCATTATTTAGAAGTTTAGAATCACTGTTCAGAAGTTTAGAATCACTGATCAGAAGTTTAGAATCACTGATCAGAAGTTTAGAATCATTATTTAGAAGTTTAGAATCACTGATCAGAAGTTTAGAATCATTATTTAGAAGTTTAGAATCACTGTTCGGAAGTTTAGAATCACTGATCAGAAGTTTAGAATCATTATTTAGAAGTTTAGAATCACTGTTCAGAAGTTTAGAATCACTGATCAGAAGTTTAGAATCACTGATCAGAAGTTTAGAATCATTATTTAGAAGTTTAGAATCACTGTTCAGAAGTTTAGAATCACTGATCAGAAGTTTAGAATCACTGATCAGAAGTTTAGAATCATTATTTAGAAGTTTAGAATCACTGTTCGGAAGTTTAGAATCACTGATCAGAAGTTTAGAATCATTATTTAGAAGTTTAGAATCACTGTTCAGAAGTTTAGAATCACTGTTCGGAAGTTTAAAATTATTAATTAGAAGTTTAGAATCGTTATTTAGAAGTTTAGAATCACTGTTCGGAAGTTTAGAATCATTAATTAGATGTTTAGAGTCACCAATCAGAAGTTTAGAATCACTGTTCAGAAGTTTAGAATCACTGTTCAGAAGTTTAGAATCACTATTCAGAAGTTTAGTATCATTATTTAGAAGTTTAGAATCACTGTTCAGAAGTTTAGAATCACTGATCAGAAGTTTAGAATCACTGATCAGAAGTTTAGAATCATTATTTAGAAGTTTAGAATCACTGATCAGAAGTTTAGAATCATTATTTAGAAGTTTAGAATCACTGTTCAGAAGTTTAGAATCACTGATCAGAAGTTTAGAATCATTATTTAGAAGTTTAGAATCACTGTTCAGAAGTTTAGAATCACTGATCAGAAGTTTAGAATCACTGATCAGAAGTTTAGAATCATTATTTAGAAGTTTAGAATCACTGTTCAGAAGTTTAGAATCATTATTTAGAAGTTTAGAATCACTGTTCGGAAGTTTAGAATCACTGATCAGAAGTTTAGAATCATTATTTAGAAGTTTAGAATCACTGTTCAGAAGTTTAGAATCACTGATCAGAAGTTTAGAATCACTGATCAGAAGTTTAGAATCATTATTTAGAAGTTTAGAATCACTGATCAGAAGTTTAGAATCATTATTTAGAAGTTTAGAATCACTGTTCGGAAGTTTAGAATCACTGATCAGAAGTTTAGAATCATTATTTAGAAGTTTAGAATCACTGTTCAGAAGTTTAGAATCACTGTTCGGAAGTTTAGAATTATTAATTAGAAGTTTAGAATCGTTATTTAGAAGTTTAGAATCGTTATTTAGAAGTTTAGAATCATTAATTAGATGTTTAGAGTCACCAATCAGAAGTTTAGAATCACTGTTCAGAAGTTTAGAATCACTGATCAGAAGTTTAGAATCGTTATTTAGAAGTTTAGAATCACTGTTCGGAAGTTTAGAATCATTAATTAGATGTTTAGAGTCACCAATCAGAAGTTTAGAATCACTGTTCAGAAGTTTAGAATCACTATTCAGAAGTTTAGTATCATTATTTAGAAGTTTAGAATCACTGTTCGGAAGTTTAGAATCATTATTTAGAAGTTTAGAATCACTGTTCAGAAGTTTAGAATCACTGTTCAGAAGTTTAGTATCATTATTTAGAAGTTTAGAATCACTGTTCGGAAGTTTAGAATCATTATTTAGAAGTTTAGAATCACTGTTCAGAAGTTTAGAATCACTGTTCAGAAGTTTAGAATCATTATTTAGAAGTTTAGAATCACTGTTCGGAAGTTTAGAACCATTATTTAGAAGTTTAGAATCACTGTTCGGAAGTTTAGAATCATTAATTAGAAGTTTAGAATCATTATTTAGAAGTTTAGAATCATTATTTAGAAGTTTAGAATCATTATTTAGAAGTTTAGAATCACTGTTCGGAAGTTTAGAATCATTAATTAGAAGTTTAGAATCACTGTTCGGAAGTTTAGAATCATTAATTAGAAGTTTAGAATCACTGTTCAGAAGTTTAGAATCACTATTCAGAAGTTTAGAATCATTATTCAAAGATATGGAATTTTTTTTTTTTTTATTAAATTTTGATGTAAAACCAGATATTCTAAAATACTAGTCCTGTGCATCCACAATTGTAATCTAACAATTAAAGTCATAAAACAAACAAACACATACATAGATGTGTCCAGGGCATACCATGAGGTCTATATGCTATAATAATGTAACATATGATAAAATGAATATCTGTAATGTCTTGCTTTTTAACAGTGAAAATCAAAACCAGAGACAAATATTTCACCACAAACATAGAAATAGACAATTGTAGTGTATTATTCCTACTAGAACATCTGGTTGTTGCCAAAAAATGGAGAAATATTCAAAACAACATCTAAACATTTGTAGTCTAATTAGGAATACACCAGCACTGTGTAAGTTATTATTATGCACAAAACAGAACATAGACTGTCATGGGAAAAGTGATTCTGCTCTTTTGAATAGCAGTGTATAGTAATGGATATTATGAGGCCAGCTGGTCTTCTATAACTGTTGAAAGAGGTGTAAGAGATGTGGTGTGAGGTAGCAAACATTCAATTGTGAACAAAACATGCAGCCCTGTCACGTCCCACCAGGAAATCACAAGATATCAACAGCATGTCTGAGCAGAGTCTGCTCCAGCATTTCAGCTGTGCCATGTTTTCAGTTTCAGCAGAAATCCAATATTTCTTTTTGCTTCATGAAATTATGAATAAAAAATAGAATATATATAATATATAATATAGCATTGTTCATGCTGCAGTCTTTGTCATATTTGGCTACTGACCCGACCTTCGCATTGTTTATACTGCCTGTTGGCTTCAGATAAATCTGGCTGGGGATCACATCCTGTGTTTGTAAAGTGAAGCAGGCCTATCTCGAGATTTCAATGGCAGGAAACTGCCCAAGAGGCCCTCCGCTGTGTAGTAAATGCACTAACCTCACTGCAGCAGAGCTTCCTCACATTTTCAGCATGATGTGGTGCTTCCCACCATGTTTCACAGTATTGGAGCATTGTGAACATACAGTTTTGGAGTGTATAAACAAAGAAGTAAGGAGTGTACATAAAGTATTAATAGATTTGATAAGGTACTGTGACATGTTTTTCATTCTAAGTGGTTTGCTGGCTTGACTTGTCTTAAAGTTAAATATATATCTCAGAGATAATCATGACCTCGATGGCCACCATAACCGAGGTCATTTCCTACATCCGTCCTGCTCTCTATATCCACCTTTTATCCTCTATGTGCTCCATATTGTCTTACAGCAGAGAGCGTACAGGGTAAACAGTGCTTATTCTGTGCTGTGAGTGTTCTAATAGGGTTCACGTCTGTGTAGATGTTATCACGGCCTGAGATAACTGAACTGGTTGAAAATTATTAAAATATTATAAACATGCATTACTTCACTTCAACATAATTTGTAAAAAATTAATACTGTGTAAAGATACTCAAATGTATTAATAGATTACAGTATACATATTTTTGGCTTTACCTTGCACTGAATAGAAAGATTCTTTCTATTCAGTGCAAGGTAAAGCCAAACAAGGTAAAGCTGAACATACTGCTGCTCCTGAATCATAGGGTTTTCTGACAAAGGTGTATATAGGGTTTTCTGACAAAGGTGTGATGAGGTATGGGCTATTATTGGGTTATAGCCATATATAAATATAATAAATACATTTTGTCTGTCATACAGTTCAGAGCATTACACAGACTTACCCTGATTACATACCTGTACCTAACTCTATTATTCATGTAATAATTCTCTCCAGCTTCCCATGTGAACTTTACATTCCACATTTTTAAAGTGGAATATTAAAGTCAAATGAACAGTAGAGAAGCCTATGGTTGGTTATCTTGCTTGCTCAGGGCGTATATTTTGGTTACAGATGGTGCTCGGCTGGACGGTATTTTCAGGCCTGTTGCCAGTCATAATGTTTGACTTAAGGCCACTAAGCTGAACAAAGTTGAACTCAGCGGTCAAGTTGCTCAGATCTGTACTGACTTTAATATGATCAATATTTCAAAACTAACTTAATTTGGTGGGCTTTAGGCTGTAAACTCCTTCATCAGTAACACGACGCTGGTACTTTGCAGAAGAAAATGTTTGAATAAGCCTCCCACCGGTGTATTGGGCTTAGCCCCTAATGTTCGCTCATGCCTCTGCAGCAGTATTTACTGAATGCATATGTGGTGATTTTGTAGTGACAGAGGTTAGGCCTTTATAGCGGACTTTTACACCCCTCTAGTGGCAATGTATGAGAAATGCCACACACTTATTCAATCAACAAAAATTCATTAGTTGATGGAACTAAATTTTATTCTGTAATGTAATTGAATTGGCTTTCACTAGAATTGAGTTTTCTTTGGATCTAAATAAGCAGGTTTAATTAAGTACTTAATATGTACTTTTAAGATGTTTATGTCCATTATATGTAAACTAATTAATTAAACACAACATAAATCAGTGATTTAATGTCCATGTTTGTTTCAGTTTGTAGGAACCAAAAACCTGTTCATTTATTGTATGGGTTTGTGTGAGACATTAACCCATTCATGTCCAGCCACTAGTTGCAGTACAATAAGGAACAATAAGCAAATGCAGAATTTATCTAAAATGATTTTTTAAAAACAAAATGGTCGTTTTAATCTTTATTTTTGTGTTATTGAGAAATGTGAAGAATTTAAGAATGAAAAAAGTTCCACTGTAATTAAAGTCTATTTCTAGAATCATCTATCCAAGTGGATAACCCTTTAGAAACCGTTATATTTAAGAGTGTAGAGTCTGGCTGGTCAAATGTAACAAAGGCTGTAATTCATGCAGTCAAATGTTTAAACCTCTGAATATATAACTATATAACATAACTATGTTCTGTATACTATAGGTCAACACCATGTTGTACAAACTTCGCACCCACCTCCACCCTTTCTCCTCCCTTCCTTCCATCACTCACCACACCAACGGGGGGCCTGGCTTCATGCGTAGACCACAGGAAAACCGACCTGGATTCCAAGCCATAAATATCTCTGAGTCCACCCTCCCGTCTCATCTCAGGGTATGGTCCGCACTAGTAAAATGGACATAGTACGTTACCTTTAGGAAGATAAGGAAGCACTTTTCATGTTTAAGCATAGAACCTCTAAAACATGTAACATTATCTTTGTGTTCCCACAATGTTTGACCTGAATGATTTAAGTTTTAAAGTGAGTTCAAACTTGCTTCAGTTGCAAAAATGCTTCAATTTACAAAGATAATTTGACCACATAGTTTTATCAAAGGGGTTTCAGTTTCTTTCCTGAATAAGAAAAATTTTGAAATCTAAATCTAAATCACTTTCTAACAAACCAAAAACATGCCAGAATGAAGTATGTTGTCTGTATGTATGTCAAATAAATGCCTGATATATTAAGAGAATACTGTGATATGTACAGAACTTTGCTGGCAGTACTTTACACAAGTAAAATGAGAAAGACAAAATACCTCCCATAAGCTGAATGTAACAGGATGATCTAGAGATGAACAAGAATGATAACTATTAAAAGAAATGTATTAAGGTTTGGGAATTAAGTTACATTCATGAAAAGCTGGAGATTTGTTCCAGTCACATGCCTCCTTATTTTCATAAAGGAGGTGGAGTTCCACTATATGTCCAAAGGTTTGTGGACACCCATTCTCATGAAGACATTCAGCTACTTTAAGTTGCACCTTACTGCCACAGATGTACACATGCACACAGACACACCTTGTCTAGTCCCTGTAGAGAAGAAGTACTGACAATAGATTCTGTTATGCCCAGAAACATAAACCTATTGGCATGAAGCCAAATGCCAGGCATGTGCTAGAGGGGTAGAAAGCCTCCCAGCGTTTACGTGAGGAGCAGTGGAACTGTGTTCTCTAGAATTATTTTTGGGAGGAGGTGGGGAGTTAGGGGTGAGGTGGGGTGGTGATCGTCCAACATCATGACCTCACTATCACTAAATCCAATCAAATCCCTACAGCAATGATTAAAAAAAACCCTAGTAGAAAACCTTTCCTGGACAATATAGACAGACAAAGCAGGATAAACTTCTTCTTTCAATACCTCTGATTTTGGAAGAAACAATGAATGAGCAGGTGTCCCAATACTTTTGTCTATAGTTTGTTTGTGTTGTCATGCAGTGTTGGATCAAATAGGCTACACACACACATATGTCAGATTTCCATGACATTGTGCTTAGTTATTGTACCAAGTCCGCAAACAGAGAGCTCTGAACATGTTGTCACAGGTTTTGCAGGTCTGCATTATCAACCCTTGACTTTGGTTTTTGTGCGCTTGTAATTAGATGTAACTCAATATGAATAGCAATGGAGCACTGCTGGTTTATAGACATAATCTACCTTCAAGGAGAATCTATCAGGAAGCCTTTGTGAAAATATAGGCGGCACACTAATCTTAAGCAATCATTTCAGTCCTACTTTTACAAGCTCACCTTTACCTTTACCTCCCTTTTTTAATCCAGAGGCATGTAACCCTTTTTGGACTTTTTTTACCTGCAGATTTTAAGTTCATGTAAAAAAAACAACACATAATCATGATACTTTTGCAGCATTTTTTTCTGGCATCTTACACATACAGTGAGTGTTCCCTCAACACCACTATAGATTTTTCTGAAGCTGCATTAATGGAAATAGTCTTGTCTGGTCAGTATTGACAAAACTCACAATCGTCAGTGTCCAAAGACTTTTCACCAATAAGGAATTTATCAATAGTGGGTAAATATACCATACCTACTAGTGCAGCGTGTGCAGAAATAGCAGGAATAGCAGTATAGGGGGTCAGTTTAGACTTGTTTATTTAGTGGGTAAGGCTTTAATTAATGCCCAACAAACCTGAGTCATAAAGCCACTGATGTCCTATGCAAACTGTTATGTGCAGGTCAAGAAATGAGTACAAAAGACCTAATTCTTAAGACCAAACAGAATAAGCAACAATGAAAACACTTTTGGAATCTGTACATTCAAATTTATAAGCATTTAGATGTAATTATTGTAAATTATGAAACTTAATGTGGGAAAAAAAAGTTTTCTGAGTGAGTCATAGTTAATGAGAAAATCAAGTGTTATTTTATATGTTTGAACATGACAGCACCTCCAGTAACTGTGGACATGGGAGGAGTCTTTTGGTTTTGGTATTTAAAGCTGGAGTACCTGAGGCAAAAGACAACGTTGCAACAACAGGTTCTGACAGTTCTGCTCCGCAGAGTGAACTCTTGCTGCTGCCATTTCGCCACATTCCACAAGGTAAAATTTCTTAATTCACTGTGCGTTCAACAGTGTATGTATGGGATTCACTCTGTTTTATCACAGAATTACATACTTGGAAGCAGATCTGGATATATAAGGCATAGGCTGTTTGCGAGTATTACTAAATGCATGCATAAAAAGTAGAAAGATAAGAGGTAGCAGATTATTCATTATTAGTCTGGTTGCTGATGTGCAAGCATGGGGTGCAGTGGTGGCTCAGTGGTTAGAGCGCTGGGATATTGGTAACAGGGTTGTGGGTTCGATTCCTGGGCTCGGCAAGCTGCCACTGTTGGGCCCTTGAGCAAGGGAGCTTATTTAGGGAACCCAAAGGTTGTTTTACTATTGGCAGGGGTCACCAAGGTTATCTGTAAAGGACTGGTGTGGCTGCATGTCCTGCAACACACCTCATTCAACTTGTATATTTAGTTGGTCACAGCTGACCAGGTGACCAGTTGGATGAGGTGCTCCAGGTTGGTTGGTATAATCCCTGTTCTATGGCATCACTCCACAATGTTAAAAGTTCCTTGAGGAGGGGGTTCTTCAATTTGAAACTGTGGAGGAACATTTTAAGAAGCTTTAGGGATCTTCAGGAAAATGTTTTTAAAAAGAAAATTGTTTTACCAGTCCACAAAATTGTGTCACAATCCTGTTTATTTATCCTGTTTATCAAATTTCTAAGCCACCAGTCATGCTGTTGGGGTATGTTACCATAATAGTTTCTAACATGTTAGACTGCATTGTTAACAACTTGCAGTCATAAAGTTTATTACAGATCACACTAATAAAATCTCATCTACACACTCGTTTGTCATGCCTCTGCATGTTGCTCTTCCAAATGTATTCAATGATGATTTTGGTTTGTGGACTGCTGAAAATGTTCAGAAATATGAATGTAAATGGTTAGTGTTGTAATCTATCACTATAACCTGCTTTTTATGTAAACAGGATAAACTCCAAATCCAAAAATGCCTACTCCTGGTGTGTGCCTGAATATCATGAAGGAGCGTCAGGAAGGGGATGGTGTGGGCACTCTTAAATGCCCGGAGATGTTTTTGAACCAGGACTACAAACTGTTACACCAGTATTATCTAGTAAGAGGTTGGAGATACATTGATGAAATGTTTCCTCCAGACAACAGCTCAATCGGTGATAACCTATTGTCTCCTGAACTGATGGCTAAAGTGGAATGGATAAGGCCGACGGTAGGTGTATGTCAGCATTAGCATTGTAGTATTTGTGTATATTGACAACATAATTACAGTGATTTTGTTATATTATAAGAAAAGGATTCATACAATAAATAAGCTGAGCAAGGCCAATCAATCTTCCCTTCCTTTCAATATTCCAAAGTTTCATTTTATTGTGTGAATAATTTTTGTTATTTCATAAATTTTAATTTTAATTCATTTTACCTAAATGTACCCATTGTACCCAATTTGGAAGGCTTATTACACAATCCCCAGTCATGTGAACTGCCCCTTTCATTAGCAATGTCCCCACCACTAGGAGGGTCTAGACTAGCACATATCTCCTTCAACACATGCGAAACCAGCCGCCATCTCTTTTCGAACTGCCGCTGATGCAGCACCGCTAGTTAGCCAGTGCAGTACCCCAGCTCTGATACAACATAATGATGTTGGAAGGAAGTACCACTAACCCTGAGGAAGCACGGCCAATTGTGCTTTCTCAGACTCTGGCTGCTGATGGCAAGCAGCATGACCCGGGATTTAACCTGGAATGGGTATTTCTCGGAACATAGTAGCAGCACCTTAGTCCAGAGCCTAATTGTATGAATAATTTGTATTAAATATTCAATTGTTTATGCATTTACTTTAGAAATTGGTGCACAATCCTCATCTGGTTGTTGATGGAGTGTCCATATTTGACTTTGCCCAAGGAGACGTTGGTAAGTTGGGAAGTGTTTTCAATTATTCAAGGATTTGTCCTTTATAATTTAGTATGGACCCTGAATTTGAAGCAGATTTCAGTAAATTGGGTAAATCTGAATGTATTAATCTCTGCGTTTTTTGAACATTTATAAATAACTGGACAAAATGCATGCATGCAAAAATGTAGATTGAATCACTGCCAGAGGATATGTCATGTCAGTAGCACTTTGGAAAGGTTAAGTCCACGCCTTCATTAAGTGTTTTTTGTTTTTAAGGAAACTGCTGGTTTCTAGCTGCACTGGGTGCTCTGACATTTCAAGTGCACATCATGAAAAATGTCTTTCCTAGTGGACAATCATTTCAGAAGGATTATGCAGGAATATTTCACTTCAGGGCAAGTATTCTAGCTCAAATGTTTTTCTTTACTTGTCAAGATACACAGTAATCTATGTGTACAATTTTTTAAGACAGATCAGTAAACCTAATGTACCTTTGCATTTGTGATTCTCCTTGTCTATATTGTTGTATTGTAATTTCTTCCGGTCTCACAGTTCTGGAGATTTGGGAAATGGATTGATGTAGTGATTGATGACAAACTGCCAACCATCAATGGCCGACTAATTTTTGTGCATCCCAAAAGTCCTAAAACTCCTCAAAGTCCCAGCGCTCCTGTTGAGTTTTGGCCTGCTTTGCTGGAGAAAGCATATGCCAAGTAAGTCCCAGTATGATGATACCATGGCATTGATCTAAAAGTGATGATGAAGTAATTATATAGATTCTTTATCGATTTCCATCTCTACCTTTCCTATGGTTACATTATTCACACATCACCAACCCACTGACTCGTCCCTGTTCCTCAGTCGTATTCCTTCAGAAGAACTGAACTTCTAGCCTAAAGCAGAAGCTGAAAGTTGCAAATGGACATGAACCGAAAACTGTATAGTTTACTATGTTTTTCCAGAGTGTGTGGCTCCTATGAAGACATGAAAAGTGGCAATGTATCTGAAGCCCTGCTGGACTTTACTGGTGGTGTGCACATGACAGTCAACCCAACGACAAGTCCCCAAGGGCTGTGGGATTTGATCCATCGAGCCGGCAAAGCTCATTCTCTGATGGGTTGTGGTACTTCAGGAGAGGTAAAGACTGTAAAGCTTTACTTTACTGGCAGACTGTAGATTGTATTATCTGGTGCTCAACACAGTAATTGTAAATGCATGTGCATTGTTTAGAAAGAAGTCAAAAAATTGCATTAAATGCTAAGTGGCTTAATAAAGTCCAGTTCTATATTCCAGGCTGTTTTCATAACATCTTTATATGACTCATTTTCAGGCAGAGTTTAACAAAAAGCTGGACAATGGTCTTGTGGAGGGTCATGCCTACACTGTGACTGGGGTCACCACAGTGAGTCTTTTTGTACCACTTAAAATCAGCATCAACAGCACATAGCTATGCACCTAGTTAATGTCTGAGGAGGGAGGTGCAGGGCTGTGTGTTTCCCATGTCCTTGCAGTAGTAAGTTTCCTTTTACATCCTTGTTTAATGCTAGGATGACCAATCACAGTCTTTATTGCAAAAGAAATGCTGTAGTCAATAGTAGTTTCTGTACTTAGATCTACATCAATCTATATATATAAAACAAGAAAACTCATGATGTAATTATTAGCATGACAGGTCTGAATATGATAAGTACTGAAACATCATAATGCAGCAATACAATACTAACACTAACATGTGCCATATTTTTGTATGTCATTTGCATTAACTGCACTCAAACCCACATACCTCCACATTAAAAATGTCAAAATAGAATGCCATTGTTAGTGCAGATTCATTAGTGAGTGTAAAAATTCAAATTAGAAACACACTTACAGCCACTGCACAGCAGTACTGAATTCAACCTCCATCCGTGGCAAATACTGATAGTAAATAGGGGTGAGAAAGGCCTTAGGCATCAAACGTGCACTGTCCTGGTCCCAAGCCTGCTTCCTCAACTTTTAGGCCACGGTTGCCTCCTAAAAAGTGTACTATAGTATAATGTATAGTATTGTGTAGTGTAGTGTACAGTAGTATAGTATAGTGCAGTATAGGATAGTATGTGTTTGCATGCAGCAAAATGTCTTTAAAAGAAGATTGTCTGGATGTGTTCATTAGGTAATGAGCCACGATAAGCAGGTGCAGCTCATAAGGCTCTTCAACCCCTGGGGAAAGACAGAGTGGAATGGAGATTGGAGTGACAAGTAAGAGCCTATTTCAGTTTCTCTGTATCTGAATCAACTTTTTTTTCACAAAAAGATTCATAGTAGTCACAGGTGTCTTGCTAGTCTCCCTCGCTAGTCTCCACAAGTCTAGAAAGTTCACTTGTGAGGATGGCCTGCTTTAGGTAGATTAACAGATTAAGCCATATTCCTTCCATTCCATAATGATGGATTTAACTGAACTCTTCTATACATACTCTTCAATAACCTTTTATCTGAGACTACTAGCACCAAATGACTAAAAATCAGCTGAATAGGTGTTGAATAAAAGCAATAATAGGGGACAAAATTGAAGGGGTGAATACTTTTTATAGGCATTGTATATAAATAACTGTACAGTGGTAAAGGTACAGTGTGCTTAAATGTGCTTATATACAGTGCAGAATTATTAGGCAAGTTGTATTTGAGAGGATTCTTTTTATTATTGAGCAACCTTTCTTTATGATGACACTTAAAAGCCTTCCATCCATAGATTGTCAGTTGCTTGATCTGTTTACGATCAACATTGCTTGCAGCAGACACCACATCCTCCCAGACACTGTTCAGAGAGGTGTACAGTTTTCCCTCCCTGTAGATCTCACATTTCATGAGGGACCACAGGTTCTCTATGGGGTTCAGATCAGGTGAACAAGGGGGCCATGTCATCATTTTTTCTTCTTTTAGACCCTTACTGGCCAGCCACGCTGTGGAGTATTTGGATGCATTTTTCATTTGTATGAAAATCATGAAAATCATGTTTTTCTTGAACGATACCGGCTTCTTTCTGTACCACTGCTTGAAGAAGGTGTCTTCCAGAAACTGGCAGTAGGTCTGGGAGTTGAGCTTCACTCCATCCTCAACCCGAAAAGGTCCCACAAGTTCATTTTTGATGATACCAGCCCATACCAGTACCCCACCTCCACCTTGCTGCCGTCTGAGTGGAGCTCTCTGCCCTTTACTGATCCAGCCTCAGGCCCATCCATCTGGCCCATCAAGAGTCACTCGCATTTCATCAGTCCATAATACCTTAGAAAAATCAGTCTTAAGATATTTCTTGGCCCAGTCTTGACGTTTTATCTTATGTTTCTTGTTCAAAGGTGGTCGTTTTTCAGCCTTCCTTACCTTGGCCATGTCCCCGAGTATCGCACACCTTGTGCTTTTTGATACTCCAGTAACGTTGCAGCTCTGAAATATGGCAAAACTGGTGGCAAATGGTATCTTGGCAGCTACACGCTTGATTTTCCTCAATTCATGGGCAGTTATTTTGCACCTTTTTTTTTTCAACATGTTTCTTGCGACCCTGTTGGCTATTTGCCATGAAACGCTTGATTGTTCAGTGATCACGCTTTAAAAGTTTGGCAATTTCAAGACTGCTGCATCCCTCTGCAAGACATCTCACAATTTTTGACTTTTCAGAGTCCGTCAAATCTCTCTTCCGACCCATTTTGCCAAAGGACAGGAAGTTGCCTAATAATTAAGCACACCTTATATAGGGTGTTGATGTCATTAGACCACACCCCTTCTCATTACAGAGATGCACATCACCTGATTTACTTGATTGGTAGTTGGCTTTCAAGCCTATAGAGCTTGGAGTAGGACAACATGTATAAAAAGGATGATGTGATCAAAATACTAATTTGCCTAATAATTCTGCACGCAATGTATATCTACTGTTTCTTTATTTTTCAGTTTTTGACATGATGTGAACCTGGTAGTTCTTTATATTGTGTCAACATTTCAACATTAATGGACCAATAGAAATGCTTCCAATTTATTTCTGTGACTTCTATTGAACATGTAGAAACGTTTTAAAGTTGCCATTTTGGATTAACAAGGTTTTTGGGTTTTGCATGGCAGGAAATATATGTGTAGTATAGAATGGTATAGTATAGTACAGTATGGTATATTATGTGGTTTTTGACTCAGCTTCTGTCTATGGCTTGTAATGACACGATTATGTTGCTTGGCAACAGGGGCGTGACTAGACTGCACAGAGACCCGGGGCTCAGCCCAAGAAGAAACTTGTTCGGTGTAATCTCAACAATTTTTTGTGAAACCAAACCCTGAATGAAAACTTATCTATGAGGGTTTTGCGTACAAATGGTACAATTTTACTGAAACTGTATAAATAACCTCCACGTTGTTTAGCATTTAGAAAAAATGGCAGCACTGTGTATGTGTGCTATACACTAAGCACTGAATTTCCTGCTGTTTTTCACTGAACTAGTGGGGTTTCCCCACCAGCCTCTCAACATTGTCGACTCTACTCTGCTTGCAATGTAGCCAGAATGCTGACTGGCTGTTTAGTTGAAGGGCAGGACTTCCATAAACAGATTGTCTCTTTTGTTGAAGTTTCCATGTTCAACATTACAAGAACTACCAGCCAGTGGCCAGTCTTCCAATTTATACCATCTCTGAAAAGATCTGGGGCTAATGAAAAGGGGTCTAGGCAAGCCACTGCTTGGCAACATAGATGCTTTTCTAAAAGTGCCTACATCCATACAGCTAAGATTAGCTAAAAACACAGAATCACAGCAGTTTGTTGACATAGATTATTCATCCATTTGTTTCTGAGCCCCTTCTCTGGCACTTTTAGTGCTGTACACTGCGAAGTACAGCAACCAGGAAGCAGGTCCATTCATCTAGAATTGCCTCATTTCTCAAATTACCAGATGTGCTTTCCGGTGAAATATCTGTCCTGCAAATTTAGAGAAAGTCAGGAATTGAACCATAGTTGCATACAATAAAATTCCATTTACTTTTGAGTGAATGATTAAAAGTTACACATGGTTAAAAGTCATTTATTACTCTGATGTTCTATTATGTAACCCTTTTCAGCTCACCACTGTGGAAAACTGTAAGCGCAGAAGAGCGAAGCAGATACTTGAAGGCTGCAGAAGATGGAGAATTCTGGTAGGAGTAAACTTGACTTTTGCTATTTCTGTGCACTGTTGTTAAGTGTGGATATAAAAAAAGCTAGTGTTCTTAAATGGCATTAAACTGAGGCGCCCTTCTGCTCTAGTTGGCTGCAATATACTACAGTTACATAGACTGTACAGTTGCATAGTCTGTGCAGGAAAATCACCAAGCTTTTGCACTAGCAATGCACCCAACACTAGGAGGGTTATTGTTTAACACATACAAGCGAAGCCACCACCTTGCTGGCATTGCTGGCAGCCTTCTCACTCAGAGGAAAGTGCCGGGACCACAGCTCCACTACACCAGCTGCAACAGACTCCTGTGCCTAAGGACAGAGAGTGCCATAGGGGCATTTTCTGCGCATAAGACCGCTGAGCCACTCACAGTCTGCCACCGGAAGTGTATTCTGAACTAGCTGACTGTGTAATCCTAATTTACCTATGTAGACATGGAGGTACATGTTTTTGACATTGATATTTTTGCTTTCAGGATGCCTATGGAGGATTTCTGCAGCACATTTTCTGCGCTGGACATCTGCAGTCTCTGCCCTGATTTTCTGAATGGCTCCTCTAAATGCCACTGGACTTCCACATTCCATGAAGGCCAGTGGCTCTCTGGGACCTCTGCTGGTGGTCGCCTAGAATGTGGTGGGTGGGATCTTACTGATGACTCTGTACTCTACATTTCTTTGTCAAGATTCTTTGTAATCTTGATTTATAATAATCTAATTTATAATAATCTAATTGAATTACAAATAATCTAATTTGAAGAGATTCTTAGATATCATTATAATTCTTGATTGCCTGTCTTAGACACTTTCTGGACAAACCCCCAGTTTCGAGTGAACATCTTTAAGATGAGCAAGCCCTGTGAACAACACACACAGGGGCCTAACATACTTGTGTCAGTCTTGCAAAAACCTGATAAGAGGAACCGACGGCTTATCAGAAAACTTTTCATTGGCTTCAGTATTTTTAAGGTCAGTAACAGTTAAATCAGCGGTACGTCCATTTAAAGCTGTAATTTTAAACAGAAAACAGATGGTCTATTCTATATGTGGTCATTATAGCTCTTATCTCCTTTGTTTTTAGGTCCCCTCAGAGGTACGTTCAGCTAAGTGACTTTGCTTGAGGATGATTCCATTTGAAGAGGTTTAATTATGTTTTGCTATTTAAATTGTGATGTTCACATCTGTCTCCTGTAGATGAAGGGCTCTAGAGGGAAGTTTCCAATCTCCTTCTTTAAAACAAATCCTCCTGTGGCCTTCACTAAGGTCATGTATGATTCCCGTGAAGTGATGGATTATTTTACGCTGGAGCCAGGAGAGTACCTCATTGTACCTCACACTTACCATCCCAATCAATCGGCTTCCTTCATCCTGGGCATTCTCTCAATGATGAAGACCCACACTCAGTATGAGCTTTGATGCAATACGACACATAGAGATGGACAATTCAGGTCCAGAAAGTTCCAACTGCCTGGATGGCTAAGCAGCAGGACTTGAATTTTCCATCTCTAAACACAACACAGTTATCCTGAAAGTTTGCTTCTACAGCTGTGATGTTGAGTTAACCAGCTATGCTTAGATCTGCCTCCTCTCCACTGCAGCTTTGCAGCATAATTAGCAAATACACTACATTAGTATTGAAACACCTGCTTTTGTTGGAGTTGCTGTCTATACTGTCCAGGGGCTTTTTACTTGATTGTGGAGCATTGCTGTGAGGCTGTGATGGCATCCAGTAACAAGAGCAATGAGGAGGTCACTATTGGATGTTAGATGATCATCACCCCACCTCATCCCCAGCTCCCCAACTCATCCCAAAAGTGTTGGATGGACGCCATCCATCATTCCAGAGAACACAGTTCCACTGCTCCACAGCTCAATGGGGGGCTTTATACCCCACACCTACCATCAGGCATGGTGCCTCAAGTCGTAATTTCTAGTGTGAAATTCATAGATAATAAACACCAGAGTTCCCGAGTTCATGTTCTCTTAACATGGCGGAGAAGAGAGAATCAGTATTGGATGGTACATAATATATATATATATATATATATATATATATATATATATATATATATATATATATATATATATATATATATATATATATATATATATATTAACAGCACAGCAGCTGTTAATGGAAGTGCACATCATTTTGATCTGTATTCTATGTGTATTTAATCTGATATAGAACAATTCTTTTTAGGAAACTGACTGCTCTGTATGTGCGGTGCAATGCTACAATAGCTGGCATCTTTCATGTCACTCCAACAACAAAGCACTTGAACGTGACGTGCTCGTAAAACTGCTTCACAAGTAGGAAGTAAGAGATTCTGACTAGCAAGTAAACGCAGCATTACACTGCTATTCCACTGCATAAGCAAAAATGAGCTGTAAGCTGTAACTTCTACTATTCTACTGTTTCTACTATTGCTATCACTGCGGCAGTCTTATTAACACAGCTATTATTATTATTATCATTATTATTATCACTACTGTTTCAATACTATTAATACTACTACTGCTACTGTTATTACTACTCATCTACGCACCCTACTACTCTCACACAATTCAGTTCATATAAGCAAGGCCTTCATTAATTGTGCCCAGTGTTTGAAGAGGACTGAAATGAGTCAAATGTACTATGCCAAATATATATTTTACATGCATTCTTTTTTTTTTTTTTATTAGAGAGAGTTTCAGCATGTACACCAGCAAGGTATTGCTACACATTCATTTGCTTTATAATCTTTTTCATATTGATTTTTTCTCTCTCCACTCTGCACTCACTAGCATGTATGTCTTTAGAAGTTGACTATGATTTTCTGTGTTCAAATGTCATTTATCGTGTTTAGATGGACACCACGGACAGTAACCAACATGTTCCATTCACCCGGCAAATGTCTGACCAGGTAAATGTTCACCTTTTAACAAAGGCGTTCACTGGATTTTATACACAAGAGTGATTGATGTTGAACATGATTTCTTGTGCTAATGCATGACGAGTTGTTTGTGCCTTCTTGTATTGGAATTAGTATAAAGACATGACTGCAGAGCAGCTGCAAAAAGTTCTAAATCAGAGGTTTGTGATGGGTGAGTCCAATTAGTCCAGTGTGTCAGATTCCTTACAGATAACAGAGCATGAGATACAGATTACTCATCTGTCAATCCACTTGTAGGAGATGCACAACGCACAGGAGGCTTCAGCTTGGAAGCTTGCCACAGTATCATTGCATTGATGGATGTATCCTTCACTTGCATCATTACTATGAAAATGCATTAAGTTAGAAAACATCCCACAAAAAAAACACAGTCCAGGTGCTCCTTAACTGTTCTCTAAAAGCACTCACTTACTGGAACACTGGATCCAGAAGAACTGTCTCAGCTGTTGATTAAAGTTGGTCTGTATAAGGTAAGCACACAAAGGCTTCTATAGTTTAAACTAATAGTTTGTCTTGGCAGGTCTCTCCCACATGGTTTAACCTTCAGTTATCTTTGCAGGATATCTTTTTTAGCATGGACAAGAACAGAGATGGCATTCTGTCTCTGTATGAACTGCAGAATGCTGTGGAAGGCACAGGTGGATTTCAGTGTATTTATGCTTGTAGACTCTGGTACTGCATTTCTGAGATGTAATAGAAATGGATATGCTTCTTCATTCAGGGATACTCAGAGTATTTACATATGATGAAAGTTTCAATTGGTGGAGCTTACTGCCCTGTTTGCCTCCAGGCTTGCGTGTCAGTGAGAGCTTGCTGAAACTCATGACCTTGCGCTACGGTGATTCCAGTGGGCGAATCAGCATGGAGAACTTCATTTGTCTGGCTCTTCGTTTGGGCCGCATGGCCAGTAAGCATTACTTCTTCTGTTGCTTGTGTACAGTATGAGATCAAGATATCAGTTCGGCTAAATGCAGTTTCATATCAGTTTCATTTAACCTGCCTTTTCTGTTCATAAGAAATATTCAGAAAACTCGCAGATGGACAGAAAATGCACCTTAAAGAGGATGAGGTACTTTTCTCAACAGCTGCTTTAACACTTCCTAGAAATCATTCTGTGAGATAGCAGAGGTGGGCAGAGTTGACTTAACCTATGCTCAAGTCAAAGTATCATTACTACTACTACTACAACTAGTGCCTTTAATAGTGCACTGCAGCGGAAAGTCCAAAATGGCAACTTTAACCTTCTAACCTGCAGTGAAAGTCAATATCGATGTTATTTTGGAGCATTTCCCCAGCCACCATGCTCATGTGGGGCTCACATGGGTGGAATGTGGGCTAGGTGGTTTCCAGGTAGGCATGGGCTCTGAGTGGGTTTGTACATACTTTGTTATTTGGCTCCAATGTTACAGCCCACCTTTATATCACATTGGTCCCATACTTAACCCCTCCTGGCCCCATCACTGACCCTTGTGGGCATTCATATGTGGGGCAAACATGGAACCTGAGGACAAAATGTTCTAGTTCCCATTTAGGCTACACATACAGGCCCCACATTGTTCCATTTATTCTACATTTTCTGATACAGTGTAAAAAGCTGCTGCCAGATTCAAATAATGCCAAAAAGTAAAAAAAAACAGCAGAAAAATTATTCTGTACCTGAGTAAGAGAACTGAAGACACTCAGGAAAGTATAAATCCATCACTTTCTTAAATACGTAACAGAATAAATGTAGCTACTACTACTGCCCACCTCTCTGTGTTAGTCTGGTGCATTTACTAGTGTGATCAATTCGGTCGAACTTGATTCCATAATCTGGTCCTCTTCTCTTGTTTTAGTGGCTGCGCCTCACCATGTACTCCTGAAGAAGAAATAGGTGATGTTCTGCCAGCGTTGTGAGCATTTCTGCTGATGCGTGCATATTGATACCTCAGTTTAAAGGAAAACATCAGACTGTTTTTGTAAGGTCTTGTAAAACATCATTTTGTTCATTATTAACTGTTTAGTGGAGTTACTGACAGGTCCTCTTACAAGAATGATGCAAAAAAAAACAAAAAAAACAAAAAAAAAAAAACAGAAGCTAGGTTAGATATAGGCCTGTACTAATGGTGATGGTATTTAGACACTTAATTAAATAGATTTCTCAGCCTCATTTTTCTTTCCTCAATTTATCATGTCCTAAATGATTTAATTAAACATTAATTTCCAGTATTCAGAACATTTTACAGCAGGATTGGATTAAAAATAAAAGGCAAGTGGAGTATAAAGAGGGGGTGTCCAGTAGTTTCAGTGAAAGGCTGCCATCTGGTGGCAGTAAACATCCCTCACAACAACCTATAACCAGTTCATTTAAAAGGTTCAAGACTAATGTGTGTTCAAATACACCAGATTCAGCTCATCCAGACCCAGTTTACCAAAAGCATGTTTAGACCACCTCAGCTCAGTCCAACACTTAAGAATGATCATTGTGCTAAGATGCTTTTGGGAAGTGCAGTGCAGTTAATTAGCAGGCTTAGTTTGTGTGTTATAATGATAAACACCCACCTCAATGGTTTTGAGGTTTTATTAAGAATGCTATTTTTATTAAGACTGGAGGGCCTTAAATAGTTCAGTGGGACAAACTAACCAGTACACTGAACCTTGTGTCACTGAGGCCTTATAGTACAGCTGCATTTGTCATCAGATGTTATCAGATGTATGTTCTCTTTTTTTTTCCAGTGATGGTGTACAATTAATAAAACTGGCCCAGCCAAGATAGATTAGACTACAAGCCTTCCACCATAAAGAAAACATGATGCAAACATGTAGGAACTTCTGGTCAAATGACATGAGACATCAAACATGAAACATTACAAAAACAAACAAATTAAACAAAACAAAAAACATGGAAATGTTCATTTTGTTTGCAGAATGTTATATTAATTTGTTTTAGAATGTGCAGAACTGTCATTGCAGGAGTATAAGAAAAAAATGTACACTTGGAAAATTAGAAACCCATTTAAAATAAAATCTCAAAGTTAGCTGTGCAGCACTAACACACATTAGTACAGTGGATACAGTCTTTACATTGTAACAGAATTTCATGATGTATGGACCAATAAAAATCATTCAAAATGACTTGGAATAAAATCTTTTTTCCATTCAAAGTTTGAAAGTTTTCTTTTGTTGCACTTTAAGAGATAGAAAGTTTTTGTGTAGCAGCAGCAAAATATATAAACATCATAGAAGAAAGTTAAGTTCAGTGAAAGGAGTGAGAAATTTGAAATCTGCATTATAGCAGTAGAAGTAGTTTTTTTCTGTCAGTGGAACACAGACAACCATTATGTGGCGTTCGAGTTGTTTTACATCTTTGTACATAATCCACATCACACTTTGTCAGTTTAAGCATGAGTGTTTTATTCTCTTCTCTTCTAGAACTGGAAAGATGTTCTAGACAATGCTGGAAGTTAAAATAAAAAAAAAAAATCTAAAACTGTACACGGTTTAAAACCAGTTCAATGACTAAAAACATGTCTATTTACAATCAAATACAAAAAAGAACAAACTATACAAACCACAGGAATCGAACACACTTTGTGCTTAAATGCAAATAGACTAAGGCGTAAAACCTCAGACACCCTCAGGCACCAAATTCTGACCCTACCATCTGTGTGCCTCAGCAGAAATCAAGATTTGAGTCTCGAACTGTCCAGTTTTGGTGGGCCTGTGCCCACAGCAGCCTCAGCTTTCTGTTCTCGGCTGACAGAAACAGCACCCCACATGGTCTTCTGTTGTTGCAGTCCGTCTATCAGATGCTTTTCTGCTCATCACGATTGTTCAGAGTGGTTATCGGAGTTACTGTAGCCTTTCTGTCAGCTCCAACCAGTCTGGCCATTCTCCATTGACCTCCCTCATCAGAAAGGCGTTCCGGCTACAGAACTGATGCTCGCTGGTCTCACGTTTACACTAAATCTGAACATAATGAATGGAGCTCTGCATCTACAGTGATCCATATAAGTGAAACAGCCGTGGAAAGAAAGCTGTGAATGAACGACAACTACGGGAAGATCGGGTCATATCAACATTGGAAAGTGACACTATAAACAAAATGAGCAATTGAAAGGCCCAAAGAAAAAATACCAGTATATTGTGCCTGGTGTGACCAGACTGCAACCAGATTGTAAAACTGTCATATTAAACACTCCAGGAGAGCAGTCGTATGCAGTGCCATTGTCAGACTCTCCTGCTTTCTGCAGGGACATGAGGGTAGTAACAGATCATAAAATAACAATAAATACACACATGTAGAAATCCTTCAGTTTTAAAAATGGCGGATGTGTGATGAGAAATGTTTGAACATTGTCAAGTTAAAATCCATTTAAGTCTGGCAGTGCCTGCATATCTTCTGAAGAACTATGTATAATACCTAGAACTGTCTATACACTCGTCTCGGTTAGAGGTGGGGCTGCGGCTGTTAAAGTGGGGTGCTCGTGGTGCTCAGTCGGAGCGGAACGCCGCAGGTGCATTTCTTGCAGCAGCACTAGGTTATCCTCCTTCCACTGCCTGAATTTGCTGGCAGTCAGGGAGGGGTCAGCCAGTATCTGATCCAGAGTCAGGACATCTGCTTCTTTAGCCTAGATCAAACACAAAGAGCATGTTTATTATTTCCGGAAAAAAATCCAGTACTGCCCCTTAGAAGCAATACTTTTGTTATCACTAATAAAAAGGTTAAAGGTCTGGTGTAAAACACTGACCTTCAGTGTGCTGTTGAGGGTTCTGATGACATGTAACTTCTCATTGACCGTATTGTTTTTGCAGCGTTTTACGAAGGATGCTCTAAATTCCCGTCTAGACGACGGCCTCCGTTCACCAGTGGGAGATAGGCTGGCCCTTTTTAAATCCTTATACAGTTTTTCCATCTCGTCAGCAGTGCTCTCCTCACCATCTAAATAGAACAAAAAACAACACTGAATAAGTATCAATAAGCATATGTAACTAATGGACCTGAAATGATAACCCGTCTTCAATACTGGTAATGTTAAAATAACTTCACCCCATTACATAAGCATATATTTCACATACATACTCTATATTATACACTCTCTGAGCACGTTGTTAGGAATGCAAAATTAATACAGGGTGGAGTCTCCCTTTGCTCTCAAATCATCCTCTTGACTGCCCAGTGACTGTGTCCACGGCAGCCTCAGCTTTCTGCTCCTGGCTGACAGTAGTGGAACCCGAAGTGATGCTTCTGCTGTTGTAGCTCATCCTCCTCAAGGTTGGATGTGTTGTGCATTCCGCTCACCACAGTTGTACAGAATGGTAATCCGAGTTACTGTAGAGTTTCTGTCAGATCTGAAAAGTCTGTCCATTCGTGGTTGAACTTTCACATGAACAGGGAATTTCCAGCCACAGAAATGTTTCCGCTCACTGGATATTTTAATGCATAATTCTGAGTAAACTCTAGAGACTGATGTGCTGAAAATCCCATGAGAACAGCAGTTTTAGAAATACTGAAACCAGCCTGTCTGGCACAAACAATCACACCATGCTTAAAATAACTGAGGTTATAGATGGTAGATGTGAGCGTTACCTGAAGCTGGCTGGATGTATCTGCATTATATTTGGATTGTATATAATATTTCATTGTACTCAGTGAGTCTGTATAATATTTCAATACATATATAAATACATTTGTATTAATAATAAAATAATCTTGTTTACTTGTATTTATGGTTTCATGAATGTTCAATTAACTATTTCCAAATAGTTCCTCTGGCAATTTATATTGCCTAAATGGAAAAATAAGTCTTCAAATGACTAAATGATATTATCACTAACAGCTGTTAGTGATATTGAAAGTCTATAGTCT
Organism: Salminus brasiliensis; assembly: GCF_030463535.1. Classification (NCBI taxonomy): domain Eukaryota; kingdom Metazoa; phylum Chordata; class Actinopteri; order Characiformes; family Bryconidae; genus Salminus; species Salminus brasiliensis. The sequence goes on along the minus strand of NC_132887.1, from coordinate 16,786,251 downwards.
TATAGCACATCCTCCCCCACTGTTCCTCAGCTGAACATCTGTTTCTACAGTTCTGTTGTGTTCTTATTTGCTCTGCTGTGTTCTTTTTGCTCTGCATCATCAGTGTGTGACTAATGGGCATTTGTGTGTACAATCAAAAACAGATAGCAAGTCATCATTGTAATTATTGAACTGCTAATTACACTCCAATCCTTGCTAAATAATGAGACTAGCGTTAAAGCCAGTGAATACATAAAGAGTTACAACAGTCATCTAACGTTGAAATGAAAATCTGTTTGCTTTGATTTGTTAAGCAAATATCGTGATGGAGGCACTTAAGGGGGCTATGAATACGTACTGCAGTCATTTGTAGTCAAGTTCTCCCTTGACTGAAGCAACGCTTGCTCCGTCTGCTCCATCCTGACTCTTCTGGACAAGAGGTCCTGAGATGGAGCAGCTGCCTCACTGCTCCGTAATGCCTCTTCTACTGCTGTTCTAGGAGCATGAACCTGAGCAGAGCACACCACAGTTTCTGCAGCAGCAGGGGTGGCGTGAGAGACCAAGTCGAGCCAGGACTGGCGGTGCTTTGCCAGGGAAGACACAGAGCTGTGGGAAGTCATAGTGCTGACGGGCGAGGAAGGCGGGGCCTCGCTGGGTACAGGAGACGAATACGGAGGAGGAAGGCTACCCTAGAAAATGAACAAACAGAGAAGTCTGAGGAGTCTCAATAATATGCTACTGCCAGGGCCCACTTTCTTACTATTATAAAGTAACTAATACAGTTGTGAGTGTTTTAAAGCAACACCATAAGTACTGGCATTTCTTGCTGGGAAGTCTAATGCAGAGCCACCATTTTACATTTTAAAACAAGCATTTTGCAAGATGAGAGATTTAAAACTGGTACCTAAAGTGAAAGAAACACTGAGGCTTTGAAGTAATATTACAGGATTATAGAACTATGACTGGTAACAGAGAGTTACGCAATTCTTGTTAGTGCAGTAACTCTGTGAGCAGTTTCTGGCACTACCCTCTCTATGATATTTAATCTGTTTTATTTTTAGGTAAAATTATCACATAATGGTGCTTTAACGTTTTAAAATTACTGTGCTTATTGTTCATTTCAAATTCTGAATAGGATATGGTAAAAGGTCACTAAATGCTGCATTTATTATTAATTTTAGATTTTGATTTTGATATTTTAAGGTACAAATGCTACATAACGCTGGTTTAAAGCATTAAAACGACTGCACTTCTTGTTAAAAAGTTGATTCAGAGCTAGTTATCCCAAATGGAGAAGCAGTCATGCTGAAGAGCAAACTTACAGAAAGGGAAACAAGATAGGATGATTTCATATGTGAAATTTGCTTCCCGTGTGTGGTTCCCTAGTGCATTTGAATTTGTTTGGCTTTCACAAAGCATTGTTGGATCATAAAACTGCACAAACCCCCATGTCCACTGCACTGCAGTTTCTGGTGTGGGACTAGGGTTAGGATCTTTGTGCCAACAAGACAACAAGTGTTCCTGACTGAATTCTGTTTAGGACAATAATAATAACAATGGAAAGAAAATGCTACATGGGTAACTATAGGGTACAATCTGGTGAAGATCTATTTAAATCCAAACAAATGAGACGTGAATTTTCAGGTCACACTGGGTTGGAACAAAACATTCAGGCGCTGTCTATCATTGAGGCCACTGTTTGCATCTTTCTGAGCAAACAAGAGTTAGAAACATGAAAAAGGGTAGTTACGTGTACTGGAGACAACTGGAACAGAGAAGTTAACTCACTGAAAGTCCAGTACCCGGTGGACTGTTCATAATCACTGAGCCGTGGCTCAGCTGCTCAGAATAGGGTGGAGGGGGAGCTTCTGTGGATTCAGCCTCCTCATGATCACTCGCCTCACTGTAGCATTCTGAAGAGCATCCCCACATAAACACACACAAACAGTAAATCTACCACATTGCACAATAAGTTTACATAATATGTGAAAACCTATGGCTTTCAATCACAAGCTGAGCAAATTACTTGATGTTAACCATCGTCACACAAAGACTCACCAGCTGGATGATGGCTCTCTGTGGGTTCGTACTGAATGGATGCAAGGCCAAGCTTATTCAACCATCTGAAACAGAAACCAGCATTAATAAAATTTCATGCTGAGGTCATTACACTGTATTCTTTTTTTATTATTTACAATGTGAGCAATCTTACAGGTTCATTTCCTCATTGCTCTCAGCAGCAAAGTAGAAGATCATGACCTTCGGGTGACACGCTTTAATGGCACTTTAATGGGAAAAGTGAGCACAACAAACAGTGTGAAATGTAATAGCATAAACCAATTATTCCACTGAATGCAGGTAGGTAGGGTTTAAGTGCTTCTATGTAATTATAAGCAAATTTGTAGAGGCTGACTAATAATAGAATTAGTGATAGATTTTAGCATTTTCTAACTTAAACACATGTACATTCAAATATTTTTACATGTTTAAACAGGCCTGATTGAGTTGACAACATCACTCACTGTTTCTTCTTGCATTCCACTGCCCGGTCAATCAGAAAATCAGTCAGGTTAATGTAGCCCTCTGCTTTTTCAGCCTAGAGTGAGAGAGTGAGAGAGAGAGTGAGAGAGTGAGAGAGTGAGAGAGAGAGAGAGAGAGAGAGAGAGAGAGAGAGAGAGAGAGAGAGAGAGAGAGAGAGAGAGAGAGAGAGAGAGAGAGAGATAGATAGATAGATAGATAGATAGATAGATAGATCATGTTTAACAGGGTGACCATGTTTTGGTTTTCAAAAAAAAGAGAACACTGGGGACTCACAGGCATCCTCTGTGGTTAGGATGTTGCAGTCGGGGGACTTTGACTAGGGCTAAGTTGCAGAACAATGGCAGAGTGTATGTGTGAGGATAAGAGTGAGTTAAATAAAAAAAAATAAAAAAATGTAAGGGTTCATTTTATAGTTTGTGTAATTTCATTTTAATGCAAATATATAAAAATGCTTAGGTTTTCCATCATTTCAACACTAAAATTTTAAGGCAGGAAAGCCTCTGTACATAAACCCACAAAAAATAGATAAGCACATTTTTGCCTTTTCTGTAATCTTTTTTAGAGATACTACTGAGGTCACACTAAGATGTGGATGGAGTTCTAATAAATTCAGATTCTAATACCATTTTATCTTTTGAACCAAACATATTCAAATGGCCCATTATTGTTGCCAAAAATACAATAATAGATTTTTTTTGTTGACACATCTTTCAAACCACATTTGCATATCCAGTAAGGCACTATGCTCTACAGCTGACAAATGAAATATGTAATAGCTCAGGAAACATGACAATGTTGGCCTTTCTCACACCTGATTCAGCTATTCAGGCAGTAAAGCTAGACAGTGTCAGAATGACTCACTTAGTGAGTTCACTCACCATCTGGTTGGTGTACCAGTAGAGTGAGGTTTTCTTCAGAACGAACCAGTATTTCTTCCACTTGATGCCTAGGAAGCCTTTCCCTTCATTCTTTCTGTAGAGCCAGCCCTGGTAGTCCACTGGGTCCAGCTCCTTCACTGAAACTCTCCTCCTGCTCATTGTTGCATTGCCTGTATGAACAAAGTCATTTCTTTAAATGATGACTATAAACATCAACATCAACGGTTCTACAGGTTATTTTATTTTATAATTGTGTTTCATTGGCCCACCTCCTCGAGTCTTCTTCTTAGTCTTCTGTCTAAGGGATACCTACAGATGAACAGATGGACAGAGAGAGAAAGGAGGACCGTGGGGCGATGTAGATGGAGATGTTTCATTCCAGCTCACAGTAAGGATTTACAATCTGACAAAAATATTATGTCATAACAGTTGAAGAAATTTTTACAATACTAGAACTGCATTTCCAGGTGCTTTTTGCAGAAGGAATGCAATATAGTGTGTAGTACGATGTGCCAGTTTAAAATATTTGACTTGATGCTGATTATCAAAATTTTTTGTAAATATATCTGCAATGTAAATACACAGACATCCATAAAAGTAGCTAATTGTGGCTGCATCTACCTGGATTAGCATTACAGAAAAATATAACATTTATAACTGCAAATATCAGCCAATACTGATATCCTTCAGCTGTCCCATAGTGATTCCCCAGTCAGTTCACCATATATAGCAGACTCAACATAGTATAGTTAATTAAATGATTAATTAAGGATTTGCATCAGCCCAGACAGCACACCTTCCTAATGTTGCAGGCATTGTTAGTGATAGGGAGAGTTCACACAAATGAGGATTGGGTAATTGGCCTTCGAATTGCAGTCAAAAATACAGTAATATTAGAAATAAATAGAAAAATAAAGAACTGACATCCAAAAAAAACCTCATGAAGTAATTTCTTTTGTAGACTGCATCCTCAATGTGCTGTCAAATGTGTGCCTCCCTGAACACGGTCAACTGCAAACTATACTCTTCTCAGTTCAGAGCCAATATGACACGAGAAATGGCACACACAGTGCTGTACTTACGGGGTTGTATTCATCTGCAGCCTTTCTAGGGGCTAGTGAAATAGGGAAGGAGGCCTGAAACATAACCACATCCAAGAAAAAAGGTTAAATGGTGCTCACAGAAACTCCACGACAAGAGGCTGCCAACAAAACGACTCCAAAACGGAGTTGCTGGACTAAAAAAACAAAAAAAAACAAACATGCATCAAACGAGCGAAACTAAGCTGTAACCTCAAGCTGTAAGCTCATCAAGCTGTAAGCTCATCTCTCAGGGAAGTGGTGAGGTATGACATCACAGGCTAGAGATCATAAGAACAACTATAATGAGGGGAAAAAGCAACCCATGAGCAAACCAGTATTACACTACAACAACAACAACAAGAATACAGGAGCAACTGACTCAATCATGGTCTCATCACTGGAAGCCTGAGGCTCTAAACAGGGTACGCTGCAACAATTTAAGCATCATATGGTTTATTGCTATCATGGGTAGATCTACTTCCTGAATGAGGGTTAAAACACTAAATGATAAGTGAACACACGGACAAGGCTGTATCTAAAGCAAAGAAAAAGCAACTAGCAGCAGGCTTTTTCACTTATGCACACACCGAGCTAAACGAAGCTGGGCATTGCTCAATTTCCTCAACTTGTTCAAGTTTCCCCTTTCTGCTGCAACACATATGAGTGCAGGGCAATGACACATGGTCTTTTCAGAGCAGAATTATACTGATCATTTCTCAGCAGAACACCACAGGCAACCACCAAGAAAATGGTCTATGCATATGCCCTGACACTTAACTCAGACACGTCATCAATTACAGACAATTAAGTCAAGTCTATTTATTGAACAGCGTCATTCACGTCATGGTCATTACATCATTGTCAACCACAAGAGCAAAGCCTTCAAACCGAGCCCCCAAACGGATACATAGGCTATACTTCTCATGTTCCTAAAACATCATACATCACTGTACATTCAGCTGTATAGAAAGAGTGTACAATGTACACTATATGGACAAACGTATTGGGACACCTGCACACTCATTTTGAAGTCATCTTCTTTCTTTTTTTTTTATAATAAAAAAAATAGTGTTGACATAACTGTCTCTACTGTCTATGAAAAGTTTTCCACTAGATTTCGGAGCACTGCTGTAAGGATTTGATAGCTTTTAGCCACAAGCGCATTAGTGAGGTCAGGATGTTGGATGATCACCATCCCACCTCACCCCCAACCCATCCCAAAAGTATGGAAGGAGCACCATCATTCCAGAGAACACAGATCCACTACTCAATGCTGAGGGGCCTTATAGTCCTAAAGCATGGTTCTAATAGGTTTGTGTTTATCTGGTGCAAAACCCTTAGTAAGGTTGTCGTAATGTCTTTTAGCCAGCTGCCCCTTTACCAGACACTTGTGCTACCCTTCAACAAGCTTCTGGCAGAATTCTGGGTGTATTTTCGACCACTCTTCTTGGCAAAGTTGGTAGAGTTCGATTAAATGTGCTGGTTTTCTGGCACAGACCGAGCTTTCATGCACAGTCCACATATTTTTGACAGAGTTGAGGTCAGAACTCAACTCAAGGCCGTTCCAAAAGCCTGCATAGCCACCTTTGTGTTCACGTTTTAACCATCTAGCCGATGGTTTGAGGTTATGCTGAAGATTTCTGATGTAGTGCTCATTCTGCATTATTCCATCCACTTTGTGTAATGTACCAGATTCACTGGCAACAAAACAGCCCCAGTACATGAGGTTACCACCACCATGCTTAACAGTTGGTATGTTGTTCTTGAGGTCGAATGCCTCCTGTCATTGTAGCCAAAAAACTCAAACTTTAGTCAAGCTTGAAGGTGCTGATTTTGGACAGTAGCCTCTGATGATGTGTGATGTAAAGCTTCACAGTAGCCAGTGACACTGGTACTTCAGCAGCTTCCATTTCATGGAGGTTCTCTGGTTGGTCCTGACCACCCAAACCAAGAGTGTATGTAAACGATCAACCACGATTTTTTCCTGATACTGAAATCTAGAGTAAAAGCTACAGCGCTGCCATTAAAAATTAGCTGTTTTTCATGGAAGCACTTTACTCAAAATGATCCAAAAGTAGACATTGACAAATGACATTACTTGATGTGTGTGTGCTATTTCAGACTGCATGTGTGACAGGACTGGAATGGATTCATTCTGTTTTTCCCCTCCAAGATCCTATCCAGTATTTTCTAATAGTAGTCCGGTACTGATACCCACAAATAATGATATGCCATCTTAACTCCTGTGCCTATATATTATATCAGAAAAAGAACACTGATCTAAGATCAGTGATGTAAACATGGCAATTGCCATTTTAAGCCAATTAAGAGGGCTGAACATAAAGCAGTCCATCTTTATTCTTAGATGTATTTTTTCTGAGACAATCCAGTGTGTGTAGTATATCATCAGAGCTCTGTCAGCACTCAAAATCCCCAAAATAGTGCCCAACCTGAACATCCCATCTATTCAATGTTACGTAAAAAGCGTAAACTGATCACAGATCAGCATTGTTACTCTGAGACGGTCAAACTGTATTAGTGCATTTTGTGTAAGCCTAGATCACAGCGTGGTGCGTCCGGGCTTCCTCAAGCCCCTATGTTGCGGTCTGCTTTGGACCTACCTGTCAGTCACGCTCCCCCGGGCAGGTAGACAGCCAAATAAACCCCCAGGTCCAGCTTCCCTGAGTCTGTATGTTTCCTCTAACAACTCAGCAGAGGGGGAAAGAAAGGCGCTCCACTCATTTCTCAAAACTTCTCCTTAATGCGTTACGCAAAAAGCAGCAGGGCAGTGTCCACACAGCTCTTCCGGAGCTTAATTTCCACACCAGCAGCTCAATGGTAAAGACCGCACGCTGATACAATAGCAAAGGGGACGACATTTACATTGACTAGGAGCTTCAGAGCTTCAGTAAATCGGCAGCTGCAGGTGTGAAATTAAAACCCCACTGACAAAGGAAACGGGAACTTATTCAGATCAGCTCTGGTCGCGGCGTGTGGTTGAACAGGGCCAAGCCACATTTCCAGTCACGCTTGCAAACAACTCGAACCCAGTTAGCCTAGCTAGCTAAATAACTAAGACAGACAACATCACGCCATGACCAGCCTTTCCTTCACTTCTTCCACAACACACCTCAAACATTTCTCACAGCTGCCTACCTGGACACGGCGCTTCAGTAAACATAGCTTCGCCTGAAAACCGTCTCTTTTGGAGAGAAGAGTCTTGTGTATATTGTTAAGAATTCTGGAGAGCATGGCGACAAAGTGGCAATTTGGCCTTTTGGGTTAGTTCTTTAAGCATTATAAGGAAAGTAGGCTGCTGCTCCGAGAAGCCCAGACATGACCCTTTTAAAGCGCTAAGTTAGGCTTTGTCCTGTTTTGGGCTTCATAGGTGTAACTGGTTGTAATACCCGGAGAAGCCAGTGGGTGTCGCCGTGTACTCGTTTAACTTAGTCTAGCTCTCCCGTTTAGAGGCTCTGTCTGTTCGATTCCAGAGTCGACTCTGATTCCTATTGCAACTGAAGGGAATCGATGACTATTTTAAGAGTCGATTCCACCGCTTTTTTATTATTTTTTTTATTTTTAATTAAAAAATCTAGGCACAGGAAAGGAGATCTGACCTATTATTAACTCCATAATATATATTTACATTACAATTAAAATAGATATGTCAATAAATATAATATAAATACAATATAAATCATCAAAAGTAGATATTTTAGCATTTTAAGACTGCTAAATTTTAGGCCAGCTGTTTTACTTTTTCAGTATTTCAAATTATGATTAAGTCAGACTATCTCATGTGATTTCATTTGTCAGCCAGGCTATGATAGGTGTGTTGTGGCAGGACGCAGGTTTCAGACAGGTTGTCTAGATAGTGACAGCAGAATTTCAGAATAGTGCTTGAACATCATAAGGAATCGAGTCCAAAGCCTGGATTTGGAGAATCGACTCTCTTTGGGACTCTCTTTGAGTCTTAGCCCTTGCTTGCGAACAGCCATACATTAAAGATGTAAGGAGTCTAAAGAAGAGCTCTGAAGGAGGAGTATATCTAGGAGGAGTATATCTGATAGCAGCAGTGTGTGGGAGCTAGCCAAAACATTGTTTGCATGCCTGCACATTCACACATACACACAGATTCTGAAGGGTTAGCTGATGGAGGATCTGCCCATAGGATGTGGGCTCTTCTTTTTTGGCCACATTGCATAGTGGTAAACCAGTCTTATTTCCAGTGCTGGGAAAGACAGCTATTATGGTGAGACTTGATCTCCTCAGATTACCAGTTATGAACTCGCATAGGATCCTAGACCACGTACCGACAGCATGCTAATGCACAGAGCCTTTCACTTTTTACTTGCTATACATTTCTGTGTTCACTTTCTTAATTTGCAGAACAGGCCTTGTAATCGTGTTCTTCATGTGGATTAAACAGATCTAAGTAGCAGGTTTTGGTGCAGTTCCACACATGAGAGCAACTCCTATTACTGTTTCCCCAGGATTTGATGGGAAGGTGATTGGTCACACCATTGTAGGCTAAATCTCCCATCATGGTCCATGCAGAGGACTGTCACGCCACTTAACTAAATATGCCCCCAGGGGCCATTCATGGAGGAGCAAGAGACAGAGAGGCCATTCTTTTCTCTGCACTCTCTCTCTCCCAGTGTGCCAGGCACTGAGCTAGACATACTATCATGGTCTACTACTACTGCGCTACACACTGCGAAGTCAAGAGGAGATCTGCGCTAGTTTCCCTATGAGCTGCTGATTATGCTAATTGCCTTGCTGCCTGCCATTTAAATAACTAGACAAACTTTGAATCTTCTCTCATTAGCTGTGCATTTAGATAATATAATAATAATAATATAAGATGTAGCTTTTGAAATATTAAAGCATTAAATTGGCTGCAGCTACTGTTTATACTTTTGACAGTTTTTGACAGACGATGTCTTTCGGCCGGGCCGTGCAGTGATCTAGGCATGATGCTTACAGGATGCTAATTGGTGATTAGAAGCTTCATTTACTTGATGGCAACATTAGCCTCATAGCTTTAGTGCTACAGAAGTTAACATGGGACACTAGACCAGAGACCAGTTATAAATACCTTGGTTGGTTGACCACATTTGTGCTAAGGGGCATAAATGTGCTCAGTAATCGCTAGCAATATCAGTATTTTAATAGATTATTGCAAGAAACAGATGTCTCCAATGGCTTTTCCATTTCACACCTTACAAAAAAGGCTGAGCGATCATTTTAGTTGCATTTTAGTATAGTTGTAAGGGTAGAGAGCATGACACACTAACATGGGCTAAAATCTTATAGATTTTGTATTTAAACAGGTCCAAGTGCTTTTGTTTATTTTACATTCTCACAGCAACATAATCTGTGTTGACCACATTGAGCTATAATTTTTCTTATTAAATGCATTTTCCCATGAACACTGTTTCTTATACTATAAATGTAACTATTCATAACCTATAATACATGTTTTTGATTACTGAAATGTTTGTATAAGTCACTGAAGGCACTTCTGTATGGTTTCAATCCCCAGTAACAGTATCATTCTGAAGCTAAAGTACAGCCTCCGGATGGCAGAGTTAGTTTTGCCTCAGTAGGAGACAATAGAAACAACATGAAGTCTATAAGTCTAATATACCTCCATATAGACTCATAACCGTTCATTGTGAATCTCATTAATCCACAGATTTATCAGAAACGTACATTTAATACATTTAAATTGTATCATACTGACATTCGCTTCACGTAAAGAAAAATGCTTTTTTTTTTACTCTTTTTACTCATCATAGTTATTTGGATGCAGATATTTTATTTTGTATTTAGATGGGAAAGCTTATTTAACTCATACTATAGAGATTTGTCCTGAATTAATTGTGCTTGTATTAACTTTCTTGTATTGACTTTCTAGCAACTGTTCCAACTCGCCCCTCCACCTGTTACAATTAACCCTGCCTGTGCGGTAAGCTGTAATGTTTGCACACAATTCACTTACTGTGGAATTATTCAGAAACGGAGGTGCTGGAAATAAAGAAATAATTATATAAATAATTTCATTTATAGCAGAGGTGTGGAGGTTTCCTGACTAAGAAATATCATTAATCTTTCTGAAAGCATAAAAATGATTTAGCAAAGCCATAAAGTGTTAGTTTGTGCCCCATGCCCTCCTACCCAGTGTACAGTGTAAAGAGTTTGACAGTAACTCGTGGTTTCTTGTGACTCGTGTAGAGGGGGAGGGGGGTACGTGGGAAAGCGAGCCAAAGGGTCTTGTACACTCGTACACTTCATGTCACACACAGGTAATTTGAGACCAACACCTGCCATGCTACTGCAGCGAAGGCCTCCACTCTCTCACTTGAAAAGACCTCATTCTACAACTGTGAGAAACCTTTATATATCAAGATTATATCATGTTTAACAGTTCTAATTCCAGAGTGTTCTTAATATTAGTAGTTCAGGAGGTCAGATTTAGCAGTGGTAACACTGCACTCTGAATAAAGATAAAACAATAAGCAGTACTTCTAATATGGTATTGGCTCAGACAATGAATGTATGAATCCATTCTGTAGTGCTAGTTCAGTCATGTCCTGCATCTCTCAATCAAGTCAACTCTCAGTCAGTTTTAGAAGCTCCTATATCCGCTCATACCATATGACTACAGTGTTTACATGCAGCTCGTGGACTACAGGTGAAATGCAATGCAATGCTGACAAATCTGAGGTCATATGTATCCAAGTAGTCAGAGTAAAACTACTAATCAAAGATTCACATATGACTTCCAAACATAAAACATATGAAGCCTCGAAAAATCAACATGAACATCAGAAGAGGCAACAACATAATGCCATTTAACTGATTATATCTTAATTTTGTCTTTTGAATATAATATGATGATTCATGCTGAATAGGAAGGGGAAATAACAAAGAATGTAATAAAAAAAAGGTCTAAGGTTTTAATTTCCGGATGACTTTCAAACAATTTGTTGTTCTTTAACACACTGATAAACAGTTTTACATTTAGTTGTTTTTCCTTTTATTAATAAGTATCTCATCAAACGTAAAACACAATCTGTTCAGCTAATCCTAATACACAGTTAATCTTTCACTGCATGCAGGTACGGTTCAATGAAAATGTTTGTGCAAGCAATGCTGCACAGTGGAACGGTGTCCCCTCTATTGACCCTTTATTTGCCTGTTTATTTGCCAGCATATGACCATGGCTTTGTTTACTACTTCTCAACTAAAATAAATCTCAAAAAGTGCGTCCAAACTTTGGCATAAGACTGTTGCACCATAGTGTTCTTTGACTTGTAACAATAGAGAAACCTTTTCTCTTAAGAAGAATGGTAAGAAGTGCTACTCTTGGCATGATGCAGCATAGAGGTTCTTATTAAGAGAAAAAAGAAAGGTTTTTTTTGTGTTGAAAAAAAAAAAGATTTCAAAAGTTCCATAAGATTTCACATTTTAGCTAAATATATTGTATTAAGTGCTGAACCTGGTCTCCTCAGTTCCTATGTGATTATATTAACTGTTATGCACTTAAAGAATTATTATAGGCCTTGATTTATGATTGAACATACAGAAGAACACCAAGAATGTGTCTTACCGCTTGAGAGAATGACCAGGATCGGATTCCAGCAGTGCTGTACCTGCTAAAGACATACCAGAGATGTTACTGCAACAGTGAGCAACAGTGAAAACACTGGTAACATGGCTGAATGAACTGTTTACACATACGCTAACAGTCTGTATACACTGCACAAGCACACATATGAGAGATCAGCTAAAGTAGCAAATATATTTAGAGGCACCATGAGTCTTGAGGTAGAAACAAAAACAGTGATTAGGAAACCCTTCAGAGTCCGTCTTTAAGCCTGTGGTTGACATGCTATATAGTGCAGTAGCTTCTAACTACAATTATCAACATATCAATTCTCTCTGCATTAGGGTATAATTTCTCTCTGGAAAAGCGTACACTGTGGCTTCTGAGGGCATATTATCTTTGTTTGTGTGTATCCAAATGCCTCTGGAAAATCAGGCAAACACCCAAAAGAGCAGAGAGTACACACTCTAAATACAGACTCTGATGTTAACGAAAGCACAGTCCTCCAATTTTAGGGGATGGTTCCTGTAGTTGTTTCTTTGAAATTATAGGCAAGATTCCTAATTAAATGTTTTCTTTGAAAAGTCATCAAATATGCTGGTTTTGCAAATTAAAAAAAGAACAAAAACATAAATGAAGCACTTTTTTGTTGCAATCTTTTCTTTTCTTTCTTTTTTTGATAAATGTGAGAAAACACTAAAGTTCTGAGCTGTATTTTGCGTGTTTATGGAGGCAGGACAGACAGACAGAGCACTGAATTAGTCATCAATCTTTCCCATAACGAGGGAAGTCACACCTACTTAGGCCTTGTGAGAGGTCACATGGCCTTTGGGCTAAAGAGTTTCCTCTATTTCCCCACGTCATGCGACGTGTCTTGCTATTTTTGTATGACCCAGTCACTGGACACTATGTCTCATGGAGGTCCTTACCTAACCTGGTTGTAGGTCACTCAACGCAAGATAATACTGGATTCAGTGATTCCTCAGGACTGATTTAGTAATTTAAGTTGAAATTTCACTTCACTTTAAATATATTTAATTATAACTTACTATGTCAGTATTGTGTAATATTTAAATAATGAGATCTGTACTGTGATAGTAAGTCAAATGGCATAGTGTCTCATAATTGGGACGTACCACACGACTTTAATTAATTTACTCAGTAATATCTCAGTATTTCTAATTATGATGAAGTCAGATTCTTTAATGGTTTAGTCACATCTTAATGGATTAATGTAAATACATATAATATTGAGATCTGCTTTGGAGATGACTATATAAAAATAAAGGGCTGAGTGAGATAATTATGAGATATGAGTAAATCATTTGAAGTAGTATCTCTTGTTTATAAAATAGTGATAAAATATTAATAGTTTTTTAAAAGTTATATGAGATGGTGAGATAAGGGTGTCTCATAATTATAAGATAAAAGATGAGTAAGTCATGTAAGATAGTATCTTAATTATTGAATAAGGAGACGTTATTGAATAAGACGTCCGTTATTTGAGATAGTATCTCAATTATGAAACAGTGAGAGTCATGAGTCATGAGTACATGTCAATTAGGAAAAAGTAAGTCATGAAATATTTCTCAAATGTGAAATATTATCTCAATTATAAAACTGTGAGATAGTAAGCAATGAGATAGTAAATGAATTCTGAAATAGTGAGACAGTAAGTCATGAGATTTCTCTCAAATATGAATTAGTGACAGTATGTCATAAGATAGTATCTCATAATTATGAAATAGTGAGATAGCAAGTCATGGGATAGTATATCTTATAATTATGAAATAGTGAGATATGCATCATTCAGTATTATTTGAATCATTTATAACATTGATCCAGTATCAATGCAGTTGACTTGCCGTCTTCAGACTGATACATGGCATTGCCCTGTTGAAGGCCATGTCTGAGGTTCAGTTTCATATTGGAGCATGTACCCGTAGTGACCCTCAGTGCTATGCCAGCTATGCTGGACTGATGTGAGGTATGTTGTAAGCTGCTGTTGGAGAACAGAATTTGAAACCTCTGCATAGAACTGTACCAGCCAAGACCCCTCTGATGTCAGACCACTACTGCAACTATAAATGTATGTGAATGAGCAGCCAAGTTGTCTGTCTTGAGTAAAATGGCACATTCCGTTCAACTGACACCATCAATTAGGCTAGGCCTGGCCTGGAGGCGGTTAGGGGAGGTGCCGCTCATGTGGACGTGCAGAATGAGCAGAGTTATGGAGCCGGTTTCACAGCGAATGTATGTTAGTCACTCACCTGTTGATAAATGCACTGCTGGACATCCAGTCAGGATCCTGCTGTGGAACACAGAGGAACATTACACATACTGTTTGAGTGAGAAGTGTGTGTGTGTGGGTGTGGGTGTGGGGGAAGGGGGGCTGTTTGCAGTGGGGATTTTTGTTTGTTTTTTGTTTTTATGCTTTAAAATAAGTCCAAATGCACTACTCTTCAAGGGTTTGGAAATTCCTATCACATTAATTATAAGCAATATTTTTTACATGATTACAGGTGCACAGTGAGATATTTTATATTATTTTTTTATATTTATATATTATTTTATATATTTATATTATTTTAGATTATTCAGATTATATATATATATATATATATATATATATATATATATATATATATATATATATATATATATATATACACACACACACACACACACACACAAAACGTTTAGGATTTGAGTGCATTGTGTGACAAGAGCATTAATAAGGTCAGGATGTTGGATGGTCATCATTCGACTTCATCTCAAACTCATCCATATAGTATTAACTGGAGCACCATCATTTTAGAGAACTTGGTTCCACTACTTCATACAACTCTAGCCTATGCCTGGCATGATGCATGGTGCTAGTAGGTTCATGTTGATCTACTCCAGAGAGTTCTATTCTATTGGCAATAATTCTCTAGTGACTAGGGACTAGACAAACTGTGGGTGTGTATTTGCACACCTGTGTCAGCAATAGGTGCAACTTAAAGTAGTAGTCATTATATGTCCACAAACATTTGGAAACGTAGCGTATCGGGAACAAAACCTGCATATTTTTGAATCCCCATGTTGATCGGTAGTGTCACTGATTCGTGTTGAATCAGTGCTGATTGAAACAGTAAAGAGAGATAGAGCTAGATGCAAAGAAGTGCTGAGGTATTTAGCTGTGGGTTTTAAAGTGTAAAAGAACAGTCTTCAGGCAAACTGAAAGAAAGGCATTTGTTAAAGCAAACAAGCTGAGCTTCGTAACTTAAGATTTCCTCCGATTTCACTCATCAGTAGGATCAACACAGTGCAACTGGCCAAGAAAAGAGAAGCACATTTTCAAACAGTTATTTTCCACAGTAGCAGGGTTTAGTGCTTTGTTAGAGAAGCTGAAGCAAGGCAGGTGTTTAGAGGAAACTTCAGTAGCATCAGTGGAGTGGTTGAGCGTTCCCAGGCAAGCCAGGGCAGAGCACAGGGGCAAAGGAGTGAAAGAGGGGGAGGTGATGAACTTGGAGGAAAAGAGACACAAAGAGACAATGGAGGCAGAGAGAATCATCCATCAACAGTATTTGACAAGGCCCCACACCACTTTATTGTGCTTATGTCCATTCACATCGTGGCGTTCTCATCATGTTCGATGCAAAGTTCAGCGCAAACCGAACATGCAGTGCTAGTTCCATCTTGCGTGACTGAAATGACAATAATTGATGGGTGTACATTTGTGTTCCGGTGCATAAGGTGGAATTGCTAGTCTTGATTAACGACTTGCCAAAGTTCTTAAAAACTTTCTTGACCTTGTTCAAGAAAGTTCATCAATGCAACATTTAGGCATTGTTTTTGTAACATTGCAGTCATTAAAAAAATAAATAAATACAAGCTTCTCCACTTTAGATTTTTTGACAATTTGAATCTTGCCGTTTATATTTTACTTATATATATTTACTTATATATATATATATATATATATATATATATATATATATATATATATATATATATATATATATATATAAATAACTTATATACACACATGTTTTCTGATGAATGGACCAATAAAAATGCTCCTAAATTAAGCATGAAGAGACTCATTTGTCATTGACTTTAATTGAAGGGTGAAGGCTTTTTCCTTCTTGCTATTTTGGAGATTTTGTGAGGATGTGTAAATTAAGTTAAATGTAACTCATCAAAAAACATTTCAGGTAAATTTTTTTCGAAAAGTCCTTTGTGACCCATTTTTACCCCACATGCCACCTGCATATGCTCATGGAATATGCAAAACTAGTAAAAATAAAAGCACACTGGATAAGAAAGGTCATTTTCCAATGATTACTGAAACAACATGCTCTAACTAGCTTAACACTGGCTTATTAGCTTATTACTCCCTGATAAACCTAATTAAACCTATATTGCTAATTGAAGGTTACCTATGTACTCATATGGAGCAGCAGGAGAGCAGTGTACTACAGCAGTGTCTGAAGGGTAATCAAATGAAGACAATACAAAAAGGGTCTGGAATGGCTCCTTTAATAAGAATACACCACTGTTATAGTACAAAATCCAAGTAAAAGTACAAATAGTGTCCAAATGGAGTAAATACCTCACATTATTTGTTTCAATACTGTTCAACTCTTTAACTTCTCAGCTAAGCCAATAACACAGCAGTGAACCAGATATACACTGTGTATTCAATGGCAAACACACAAGACCAATATTGTAAAGTTGAATCAGTCAGCCGAAGACATGAGCAGTGTGAGTCAACCAGTTTAACACTCCACTATCAGTGTTACAGGGCCAATTTTCTGGACACTGCCAATACCTAGTGCTAAACTGTCTACCAAAAATCAGGGTGCTATAAAATGTTGTTTGAGCGAAGCCACAGAATTTAAGAGTGTGAAGAATCTTTTAAAGGCTTTTATATAAAGGATGTAAAGGTTCTTTAGCAACGTAAAGGTTATTTTCTATAGGTGTCTCTTCTATAGCAACTCTCTCATAACTTTTTGTAGCACCTTTATTTTTAAACCCATGTCTGAAAAACTGTCCGGAAGTAAGTTCTTGGTCTTGTCCATGTTTGAACACAGTGTATCAAGACTAGGGACGGAATTGTGCAGAACCAATCAGGTTAGTGCAGGTTCAGACTCAGAAGGTCCTAAGTATTGCAACCTAAACTTTTTTTGCATGCATGTTTCCTCCATGAAAGTGACTAAACAGTCGCTTCACTGAGGGGAAAGAACCACCGGCAATGTAGACTAGCTTTTTTCAGAGGCAACCAGAGGTAACACACGTTACAGGCAAACAATGGTTTAGTTAGAAAGGAAAAAAAATCCTCCAATTTTGAAACATAAGGATACATATATGGGGGGACAAGAAACCTTTACGTTAATTTAAAGATTGGAGTCATAAAAAAAAAAAAAAAAAAAAAAACAGTACACAAAAAACACAAGTAACAGAAAAACGCTTTGGCAAGTGAAAATCAATACACATT
This sequence comes from Salminus brasiliensis, assembly GCF_030463535.1. Lineage (NCBI taxonomy): Eukaryota > Metazoa > Chordata > Actinopteri > Characiformes > Bryconidae > Salminus > Salminus brasiliensis. The sequence goes on along the minus strand of NC_132887.1, from coordinate 16,768,677 downwards.
AAAATAACTTAAAATGACACAAAAGGAGGGAAACCCAAAAGAAGCCAGGCTATCTGACCCTGAAAGGTCTGTATGAAATGCGCCCACCATACTGTGCATGTGTGCTGCAGCTAATTCCAATAGACAGTGTGATGCAGACTCTCGTACCTCCCTTTGAAATGCTCAGTTATGAGATTAGGATTTAGGGGCTGTTTAGTGCAGTTCACTCAGACTGTTTGGAAACGTGAGGTTTAATTAAGTGAAATTAACATGCAGTTGAATTACTCTTATCCATTGAACTCTACTGAGGTAGATTTATCTTGTAATTTCAAATATTAATACACTGTGCTATATGACTCAAAAAATCAATCCCATTCATTTCTTAGAAAAGTTCAAATCAGAGGTCATGCCATTTCTGTGTTCCCTGAAGTGTTTCCAAACATTCATAGAAATGTCCAAGCAAGGGCTTTTTCAGGTCTATAAGGCAGTCTGGTCAAACGGTGAAAAAAAGAGCAGGAAGAGGCACAAGAGTAGTTTGAAAAGGAGGCCGAATGAGGTTAGGCGAGAGGAAAGAGAAGTGAGTAAGAGAATATAGAGAGAGGAGATTGAGGGAAGTCACCACACACAGCTAGACTGAAGCAGGAATGGACAGAGAGGCAGGGCAAGGCGACGTTAATGAGTCAGTAGCTTAAGCCTGGTGATCCAACTGACCAGTAGCGAGGGCTCCGTGGGAGGCCTTTTTGGAGTGGAGGTTATGGGGGTCTTTTTGGTAAAGTCCTCTTGATATGGGATGGTAGCGCTGTTGTGGAGGTCTACGTTGACGAGAAATCTGCTGTTTCGCACGTGGTCCACCCCTCGTACGTATCGTTCTCCTGTTGATTTGTATGATCGCCCTGTGGTGGGGATCTCCTCGGCTATGGTGGGTATGCGCTCGTTGCTGAGGTATCTGTACAGCAGATCCTCACCTGCACAAAATCACAGATTATTAGCAAACAATTATGGGACATGGGATGTTTGCAAGCAGGTGGAGAAAAAACCCACTTTGGGAATGTTCATTTAAGCTGGAGTTGCAGGTGTTCTGCAATCAAGGTTATTGGCAGCAGTGATGAAAGTCGAGTAATCTTATGTAAATTATAGTCTTATTTTGACCAAAAATGTCTGTTAAACATTTTTGCAATGTCTTTGTTGCTTGACATTTAAATGAACAGAAAAAAGCGAAATGCAACTCAAATGCATCATTACAGAACCTGAATTAAATACATATGTAATTAATTGTATAATTATGTAATGTATAATGTAAATTCATGAATGCTATGATGAATGTAAAGCAACATGACTATACAAATTTTGTAGATTTCTAAACTTGAACATATGATCCATGTGATGCAAAACTTTGCTTCTCCAAAACGGCAACTTCACAACAGAAGGGACAAAACCCTTCCTTTTTCAATGGAAATCAGTGTAAAATTATTTTATAATGTGTAAAATTAATTATTTTATTTATTTTGGAGCATTTCTATTGGTCCATTTATCATGAAATCGTAAAAATGTAAAAAAAAAACAAACAAACAAAAAAAACTGCTAGATTCAAATAACATCAAAAAGTCAAACGTGGCAAAAGCCAAGATATAAGATTTTTGCAGATTTTTACACTATTACACTACTAAAGAGTTCTTGATTGGGGTTTATGACTTGGGGTTTATGAACCGATTATGCTAACTAAATTATGGAAGTACACATTTCCTGCATGTGCTGCTTCTCTTTTCATTGTATGTTTTAGGAACTTAAAATATGTAACAGTAAAGTACGTTTTTTTTGTTTTTTTTATTTGATGGCTGAGCTCTGTCTCACATACCTTTCCGTCCTTGAGTCCAGGGCCTGGCGTAAGGCTCTGTCACATTCAGGCATGGGTCTGCTGGCATTGAGAGAGGCCGTGGTTTACCTGTACAGTAACAATACGTTAACACAAGGCTAAACACAGACATACAATTTGCTATATGATAAGCTATTTAGCATATGGTGCAAGTCAGTGGATCACTTATATGCCCTGCATATTTGCGTTTTCCTTCAGTACTCCTTCTTCAGTAACGCAGGGATACTTCACCCCTATATACATGATTCCACGATGCCAAATGCTAAATGTGATGTGGTGTGTTTGCTCTGCTACTGACCACGTGAAGAGCTTCTCTCTCTTAAGCGAGTCTGCACCACATTGGCCTCCACAGGGTAGGCAGATAGCTTGTCGTACTCTGCGATGGTGAAGCGCCGTCGGTTCTCCAGATCCAGGAAGGAGTTGGGTGATTCTGAGCCTTTAGGTCTGCTGTTCACACTGCTGAAGGAGCTGGTCCTTACTTCCCTATGATGGAAAGCAATGTTTATTTACTATAATTTACATTACATCTTATAATTTATTACAAGATGAGAGACTCTTCGTGGAAATACCTTACAGGGCCCAGATCATGAAAAAAAAACAAAAAAACATCCACCTTCAGCATATTAGGCTTAATGTTGTGGCTCAGGATTGAAGAATTGGGAAATGGTTGTGTAAAACTTACAAAAAATACATACATATACATACATATATACATATTATATATATACATATTTTATATATATAGTGATTTCTTTGGGGCTTTCTTCTACCAAAAAAGGGGAAAGGTGGAAAATAAATTAGTAGTCTTCTGGTAAATGACTAATGTCTTTTCAGTCACTCAATAAGAGTGCTTTATAAGTTATACAAGCTGTGCGGTGCTAGCAGAGCAGCGAGGAGGCAAATCAGAAGAGAATGTGCAGTGAAGTTTAACGGGTTAGTTGCTGAAAGAGGGGGACACAGAGACACACTCATTAACCCACAGGAATGCAGTTAAATCTCTCTCTTTTTCTCACCGGGGTGTGTAAGGCACTGATGGAGGTGGGGGGATGTACAGGTCCAAAATGGCTGGTTTCTCCTTCCTGCCGCTGGATTCAGTGCTGCTGCCTGGGGACTGGCTTTTACTGGGAGACGATGAGCTCTATTGAACATGAGAAAAAGAGCAAATTTGACCCTGTGGTCAATTCTGGAGTTTATGGTCGAACCTCTAGTTCTGTTCCTGCACCACCCTGAACCTGCCTGAACCAAGCACAATGCGTTCTTCTCCTCCTAGTACACACATAGTTGCCTCCCAGTGCTTGAAGGCAGGTAGTGTGAAAGGACACGCATAGGGTTGTATGATGGGGGTAGCACATAAAGTACTTTATAAACCAAAAGGAGAAGCATTTTCTAATTTGGTAAAAGGGATGATAGCTTCATGTATATGGAGTACATCACATTATCATTACGGTACAAAAGATGCTGATGCACTTTGACTTGCCAAACCACAGGTAAAAACAAGTCAGTCAACTCTCTGAATCATCATGTGTGATCTGTCTGCTTAAAAGCAATTATAGCGTAATGTGAGATCTACCTGCTGATATCTCAACATTTTGATCAAACAATGTTGAGCATGGCATGCCCAGAGAAGTCTCTGTGTAACATGAGGCTCCTTTATTTGGGGTACATACTTCAACACTGTGATGGTTTGTTCTGATTGTGTCTGTGCAGGGTGTGGAGGCACCTGAGGAGGCCTGTACCACTGCCAACTTACGTGCTGGATTACAAGAGTCTATTGTTTCCACTGGGTCCCATTTAAGCAGCGGAGTCAGGCCTAGACTGCTCTCAAGGTCTACACTTTCCATAAATCCAACTTCTAAATGGGATTATCATTACATAAATCTCCCAACACAGGATTTTATGTAGAACTCCAGAGACTGGGACCCTGTTCAAACCACAGGCTGCTCGAGTATCAGGAGGGTGGGTCCATACCATTCAAAGCGCATGAATGGAATTACACAACTCCATTCAGTGGTCAAGGCAGGCTTTTCAAATGCAGAAGGACTGAACTAAAGCCAGTATGAGGCACAGAGAATGACGAGCATCCCCACCCCCCATCTAAAAGGTTATGTGTACCTCTGCACAGTAGGCCTATGGAATGTAAAGCCTGATGGTATCTAGGCTAAAGGTGGTGATATCTACAGTAGGCCTGTCACAACCATCACCATGGACTCTAATCTACATGACATCAGTCTGGTTTTGTTCTGCTCTGCAGCAAACAGAAACAAAGCAATCCACAGTTGTTCTCTTGGTGAGTCCAGGAACACACAATCAGACAAAGAGAAGTTCAGTAAGTTCAGTGGCGGCGCCTAACACTTACCAAATTATGACGCAATGCACATTAACTGTAAAGACCTGCTAGTGTCTTTGCACAGACCAGTCATATGGGTCCGTACACTTGATGGGGGAACCGCTCAGATTACACTACACTTGCACCAAAAAGGGGTTAAAAATAAATACTGTATAAATCAGAGATTGACAGTTCTGACATGCTGGATCAAACACAATAATGTGTAAAAGCAAGAGACAGAGCAAGAGAAGAGACGAGAAAGTGAAGAGTGAGCACAAGAGAGAAGAGAGAGACAAAAAGTTAGAGCTAGAGAGTTTGAGAGAAAGAAAGAGAGGGAGAAAGAGAGGGAGAAAGAGAGAGAATGCACGAGAGACAGAGAGCGAGCTATAGAGAAAGAGGCAGAGTTTGAGAGACTATGAGAAAGAGAGAGAAAAAGAGAGAGAGAGAGAGAGAGAGCGAGCAAGAAAGCGAGCGCTAGAGCAGGTTTGAGAGAATATGAGAAAAAGCAAGAGAAAACCTGAGAAAGTAAGATGGATAGCAAGCAAGAGGCAGAAAAAGAGAGTCTGAATTTGGGAATCTGTGTGTGTGAGTGAGAGAGATAGCAATTGAGAGAAAGAGAAAGAGAGAGACAGAGAGACCAAAAGAAAAAGACTTGGTCGCATTCCTGAGGAGGGACTGACCTGGGCCTGTGGGGGTTTCCAGCGCATGTTTTTGAGGGGTGCGGGTGTGAAGCCTGACGTGCCTGCGGGTCTCTTCTTTAGCAGCAGCACCACTCCTTTAGGATCCTCCCTCAGCTTGGCCACCAGGTTCTTCAACTGCCATCCCACCTGAAGCAAAACACATACACATACATGACCTTACTATACTGCAACACTGACCTTTAGAATAACCAGTAACACAGAAATGCAGTCAGGGTGGACAGGGCAGTTAGTGCCTTTGAATGGGAGTGTATTAAAAGTAATAACACACACATTCTCTTTGTTATTAAAACTGAAAATATAATTAAGATCAGAAATTACAGTTTGCCATCTCATATCAAGAGAATGCCAGAAGAGTGGAACTCTAATTTTGCAATTGCCGGTAAAGGTGGACGTTTCAGCCTTTTCACTTTTTTGGCTCACATGTGCTTTTCACTGCCTGCAGGTACAAAGGTGTTGAGAGTGTAAAAGCACTTGCCATATTTCCTCATTAAAGCCATAATATTTACTAAATTAAAGACTTTTTATTCGTACAGCTGAGACATGTTTGTTCCTGTAAGTTTGCATCTTTTGTTTTTGCACTGCAAGGCTAATTCTAATGTAGCAAACCAGCAAATGAAGCATTTGTATTGTGCATTACTACAAGAGTGCTAGCATCCATACTGAAGCTATTTTTCTCCAGGTGTGGAAACTTGAGAAGGTCATGTGAGCAGAGAGATGCTTACCACTGTCTGTTGGTTCACCTGGATCACCTCATCACCTGCGTGGATCTTGCGGGACATGTCAGCAGGGGACTACAAGGAGAAGATTGGAGGAGAAGAAGAGAACATAAGAGCTCACACTCAGATACACACACCTACACAGCTCAAATGCACCCAAAAGCCATGAACACCAGACGTAGGGTCTTCAGATTCAGCAGATCGTCTTTGGTATAATCTTTTGGACCATTGTCAGCTGAACTATCTGGAGTCACTGTAAGGTTAAAATGAAACAGACTATGCAGAGTTTGCCTCACCCATAAAGGAGGCTAAATTGTCAGATTATCACAGCAAACAAGAGGGCGGTTGAGTAACAGCAGGCTAACAAATGTCAGCATGATTCATTAACTGTAATTCGTCAAAGACTGAGTAAAAGGTGGATGAGTCATTACATCAGATGTGGGAATTAATTTTTTTGGAGAGAAATTGTGAATTCTGACACAATGACAAAATGACATTTTAACAGATCATCCTGGTCCTTTTAAGGTCAGTCTTCTCTCCCAGCCTTTCAATATTAAGATTACACCAGTAAGCCTGGGATCCTTTCATAAAGAAAAATAGCTTCCACCACCCACAGAGAGAGGGAGGCTTTTTCACACCCAACACTATCTGCCCCTTATTCTCTTCTGTGTGGTACATGCCAACAAGGGTTTGTGCATAACATGGACGTTGCCATACCGACAGGACTAAATAGCAGTTAAATAATGTACCAGTCATGAGGATGAAGTGGAGAAGGATGAAGTATATGAACTGTTCTACCACAGAAAACGGGTCAGGCTCTGGTCATATGGAGGGCATGGGGTTCTCAGAGCAAACAGAGCAGTATGAAGTGCTAATATTATGTAAAGCTTTATGGTTTGTAATTTACAATGCAAATAAAGGCCAACTGAATTTCTCTGCTTTTGTGTTTGATTGGTTATCACACACACTCTGTTAGACTGATGTATGTGCAGTAGAAAAAAGGTAAACATAACAAGTATGGGCAATATCTAACAGCATGTCATGCTTATCAAACAGTATTTTTTGTTATAATATTAAACCAATTTAGTTGAATGTATAAAATATGGTAATATACTAGGTTATAAGACACTAATTAATAGTTGAAGGAATCTTCGCTTGATGCACACATATCTTTCCCAAAAGTGGTTCTTCTATGGTGTAACTCAAATAACGCTTTGTAGCACATTTCATTTGGGGGGGGGGGGGCGTAGAACACTATGAGACATATATTATATATACAGAATAATGAATGAAGGAAAAACAGCAACCAAGCATAAATGCATAGTCTTGAGAAGCCTATTGTTTCCAAGTGACATATACTGAACATCCTGGATGTCACAGGACAGTTTGTCAATGTGTGTACAAGTGACCTCATGCTTGAGTGATAGATTAGTGCTTTAGACAAAAACAGCATAATTCAAAATGGTATTTTTGGCTTCTAAAAGTTTGCTCCAACACATTTAACTATTTAGATATATTACAACAGAACCAGCTCTTTCCCCAATGATGAACTACAAGTTATGAAATTATTGTTGTGACATATTGGGATTGTAATAATTTAATTTCTCTGAAAGAAGAATGTATTAAATCAGGTCACATCATTTAAATTAATAATATTAAATATTAAATTATTCAAAAATGCAAATATTGTAGTAGCTACGAGCTGAGTTTCTATTGTTTCACAGTTACAGAACTGATCATGTAATTGGTAACATTCTGTATTTACAGGTTAAGGTAATCTGCATTTCTCTATTTTACCTGGTTGATTCAACAGAACCTCCCTGCTTGCTTTAATGAGCTACAAGACAAATAACAAAGATCACAGCATGCTTTATTTGTTGCCGACAATAGCTGTGACTTCTAAGCGTTAATGGGTTCATCTGTGTTTTGTATTTAGAAGAACTTTGTGACTAATAGGGCTGCTCCCTCAGAAGTGCTCAAAGCAGAAGCAGCTCTGTCTGCTTTCAGTGTGTTCATGCTGACGGAACACACAGCGTCCGGACAAGACTAAATATATCTCAGCCCCTGGCATCAGACAGCAGCTCAGAGCTGAATCAAAGTCTTACATGCTCAGTGGTGCCGGTGATGACGTGAAGCCCGTCGTAGGTGGATTTGATGTACATCCCCTGAGGAAAGAGAAAGAGAGAGAAGAAGAAGAGGGAGAGGAAAAAAATGGAGGGTTGATGTAAGGCACTGTGAACTGATGTAAACTCTTAAAAGTAAACAGCAGGCTTGGTGTTTGCTTCGCGTTATTTACTTGCAAGCAACCACAAGAAACATAATGAAGGGCTGCATTACGACTGCTGAAGCTTTAAATGATTTCAGCAGAGCATGTGAGCAATTTTCTTGTTTGTCTAATAAAGTATACAGGGTGGGAAGTACTCACCAGCCCCTCTCCGGGATTGAGGTTGGTCAGCTGCACTTCCTCCAGGCACGTTGACTGGCTCATTAGAGGATCAGAGGTGGTTCTCACGGTCTGGTCACAGATATTGTTCAGCACCTTGGACTGCAATCAACAGGAACGCTTAGCATTGGTGTGAAAGGAGGACATCTCAGACACATTGGAGAAAAGCACTGGAGAACGGCCTCATTTCTACAGGGCTGTATATTTCTGCTGGCCAAGGGGGCTATTCGTATCCTAAACTCTTAAAAATATAGGTTCCTAATTGGTTCTTGAATGGGATGCATGGATCCATGAGAAACATATAGAACATTTCACATCTTCCTTAAAGATGAATAACTTGAAAATGGTCCTGGTATGACTCCAAATATCTGCATTAGACATCTGTATTTTTAAGACTATACTATCATTTCTGCAATAATGCAACAGTACAGAACATGCCATGCCTGTTTTTTTGTTTTTTTCTTCAGAAACCACAGAAAAAATGGAAAATATCTGTAAAATCTCAAAAGAAGACAATGTGTCCTCAAACTTTTGACAAGCAGGGGTAGGTAAGCATTCATCAAGCATAGCCAGGGAAAAAAGAACAAGATTATCATCCTATCAACTAATCCTTCATTTTCCGACATGGTGCTGAGTAACAGAGGAAAAAGACCCCCCCCCCCCCCACTCTCCCTTCATTAAGGCCAATCACAGCACTTTGGCATCATTAGTAGGGGCAGTTTAGGCACAAAGGAGGCTTTCTTCTCGGACATGCTTGTTAAAATCTCACATCGCTATTAGTACACACTACATACGCGCACACAACATTTGACCCATATCTGGTGGGCACAAGTAAAGTGGACAAGTGCGACGGAACATGGCCCGTAAACTCTGGTGTCCTCCATAGAGGAGTGAAGCCCTGAGCTTTCAGCCTACTCCTGCCTGCATAACTGCTGCGAATATGTCATCACGTGTGTTGTTTAAGGGGGGAGGAAAGGGGCCGCAATGAGAGGGGTTGGCTGGAGTTCAGTGGGGCGACAGAGAGGGAGGAAGTCTAATGTCAGGGGACGGGGTCTGCACTGTGTTGTTAACAGGAAACGCTGATGGACGGCAAGGGCCACAATATGCCACTCTCTTTCAACAGCAGCCTCCGATCCGGCCGCCAGCATTTATTAGCAAACACAGAGCAATGCTGAGGGTCTGTCAGTTGATCTCCGAGCAGAGTCTTACGCTTTGCATTTCCCAGTAATAACACAGCTGGACTGCTTCCATCATATCCCAGTCTGAAAAAATGTTGGTGTAGCAGATCACTGTAAATGTTACCACACATTCTGTATATTTAATATATTTTGATATATTTTTTATAATCCCCACAGAGAAGCTTTAACAATAGAATGGGGAGTTAGGGGGACCTGAACTTTATGGGCGTTTTCAGACTAAATCTGATACTAAATCTGGTTCATTTTTACTATTAGTGCAAATCGTTGGGGCAGGTATTATAACAGCAGTCACACTCAGATGAGGACCAAAACAACCACACTTGAGAGACTCTTGAAAGTAGGTGGTCTCGGCCCAGTCCCAAACGAACTCTGGATCAGACTTTGATTCAACCCAACGATCAAACATACTCTGAGAGTTTGAGCTCTTTGAGCTTCTTACTGTATTTACTTTATTGCTCCTGCCCAAGAAAGGTCTGACCAATAAGAGGAGAGAACATTCTCATTTTGGTACACTTGATTTTTTTCCTTGTGTGAAAAGAAATCAAACTAAGGGGAAATGCTCCAGGTTTACACACTTGTTAACTGACTCGGGCCAAAGCAAACAAGCTATAGGTGTGAAAACACCCCAAAATCATCATGCCAAATGACAGGCAATTGCTAGAGTGTCAGCATGTAGAACTGTGCTCAGTGACTGATCTCCCGGTATCATTGGAAGGAGCTGAAGTAGCATTTGTGATCTAACCAACACCCTTGTGGCAGAATGCAATCGAATCCCAACAATAATGTTTCAAAATCTAAAAAGCCTTCGTCAAAGAGAAAAGGCAGTTCCTGCAGCAAAGGGGAGGCAAACTCCTTTTTAATAGTCTTGATTTGGGAAGAAAACACTGTGTGAAAGCAGGTGTCCACGAACATTTGTCCATATAGTGTATCTGGCATGGTCATGTATCTGTACCTCGTGTACCCTTCAATTACCTAACAAGAAATATAGTGTACATAACAAGCTGAAGAACCATACACTAAAAGGTATTACACTATCAGATACTTACAACTTCCAGAATCTTCTCCTCCATGTCGAAGACCGTGCAATCCTAAGAAGATAAAAAAGAAAAAGAAAAGAAAAAGAAAAGAGAGAAGATGACGTCAAACCCCAAGAAGCTTGGAGACAGAAGAACCCTCTGGACCAAGTAATAAAACCAAAATCAGGGTCAGGGTAGAGTTTGTGTAATTAGTGATCCAGATATAGACAGCAGAAGATGAGCTTCAGCCACAAATAAACAGCTTTGAGCCTTGAATTACATATCCATGTTGGTGCTAAGACAACATAATTACATAAGACAGAGCAGAGAGACACCAAACTATAGTGGAAGATAAACAGGACACACCAGTATCTAAGTAAATCACACTGTCGGAAAGAAGGGCACTCATCTGAGTGCATCTTAACACTAAAGATTTTTTACTGTATGAGATCTGTGTAGTGAAACTAACTTGGGCTCAACACTCCACGAAGAATGCTAAGGTTTGTAAGATGCACATCCTAAGGAAGTAGCTTGACCTAGCATGGTTATGTTGTAACAGCAAGTGGAAGCTAGTAGCCACCAGTTAGCATGAGGTTAAGTGGATACATCTAATAAGTGGTTAATGACTTCCATTTGCTTTTAGCAATGTTAGCATTTTACTGAGGTGTTCTTCTGCTTCTACAAGCGTGCTAATATGGTTAACATTAACTAATGTGGTTAACATAGTAGCCACCAATTAGCATGAGGTTAACCGCTCATTTTTAACTGAATTGTTGTTTTAAGGGCCTACAACGGTCTTCCACTGTATTACTTGTATTATTACTTTCCACAAATATTTACCCAACATCATCTTAGGGGATTAGTTTAGGTGGGGTAATGTAATCATTACCAGAGGTTCTCAGTGATTTTGTGCCATGTCAGATATTTTTACAGACACGTGGACAAGTGTCTACATATATACTCATACTCTGGCTCTGGAGACGCTTAAGGGGGCATTTTGTTCCACAATGCATGGCACAGATCACTGTTCAAGTCTGTGTCTAGACTAGCCAAAGGGCTCCTTACTGGTCACTTCATCTACAGAAGCTCGAAGCCTTGGTGTAGTCATGGATGATCAGTTATTGTTCTCCAGCCATGTTGCAAACGTAGCTCGGTCATGCAGATTTCTCCTATACAACATCCGGAGAATTCGAGCCTTCCTCTCTAGAGAGGCCGCCCAAGTGCTTGTTCAGTCTCTCGTCCCTTCAAGACTTGACTACTGCAACTCTCTTCTGGCTGGTCTCCCTCTGCGCACCATCAGGCCCCTGCAACTCATCCAGAATGCAGCGGCACGGGTCGTATTCAACGTTTCTACATTCAGCCATGTCACTCCACTGCTGCGTTCCCTTCACTGGCTTCCTGTAGCTGCCCGCATCAGATTCAAAACCTTGACACTGGCCTACTAAGCCCAGAAAGGACCAACCCCTCCATACTTGATGGCAATGGTCAAAAGCCGATCTGCACTAAGAGCCCTTCGAGCTTCAAGTACGGCTCAGCTATAGCCTACATGTGTGTTATCTAAAATCATCATTATTATAAGTGTATTAGAAGATTGGTATTTATCATTCGTCGTTCTTTGGAGGTGCCTAAAACGATTGGCCAGTCCCATCGTGGTCATTTATGCCATGTATGTAATAATGTTTACATACTAAATAAAAATAAAATAAAAAAATCCAAAAAATTCCTTTAAATGTCTCAACATCTCTACACTACTAGGGGCTCCTCTTACAGCTGAGGCAACATAGCAGAGGGAGAGGTGGGATACTAACCAGTATGGGGCTATGAAAGCGACCCCCTACTAACAATTAGGCCCTGCCTATTTAGCTGGAGAGGGACATTAGCCGCACTTGTCCAGCAAGCACCTGTCCGTCAGCTGGTAGCAGCCGCGGGCTTGACCACAGAATGCTGACATTATTGTGAGCTACACCACTGACCTGATTCGGTGCTTAGTGTTAATGAGCAGAGATTTGGAGGGAGTGTGCCAGCGCAAGCTTCCATTGCAAGCAGCATTGCTATTTTGTGTGACCTAAAAATCGAGAGTACAGATCTGAGTTTTCTGACTGGATATATATCTGTATAAGGAAATGTTTTTAAGTCCATTATTCCTGTGCAGAATAATAGAATCACTAGCCAATTGTATGGAAAAAGAATAGGAAAAGTAAGTGTCTGTGTTTGATATACTGCTTAGGAAAATACTTCAAGTTATTTAAAACCATAGAACCCATTTGGGGCTTGAATGGTTTTTCCTTTGAGCACCAAATCTGAGGGTTTTCCATAAATCTGTTTCCAAGAGTAAGAAAAGTTGGAGGTCTAGGAAAGAATGTGGCATGAAATGCATAGCTCCTAGAAGCTACCATCCCAGTGACCACATAACTGTACTATAATTTATCTCAGTGACAATGAAAAAGCTTTATGGCAAATATGACTTTGAGCATTTGGGGGTATGTGAATTCATATGAGTTTATACTGTGTCAGATTTCACAGACAACAAAAAGACAACAAAAAGACAATAAAGATAAACCAATAACTACATTCAGTTCCCATTTGTAGAAATTGGGCTGAAGATCAGACAGGGACACATTGAGGAAACTGATCCCGGACTCATGGATGTCATCAGACAACAGCTGATAGACATCAGATGGTTTGTGGGTCAGTGTTTTGATGTGAAATTGGAGAAGCTTTGTGTAGAAGAGCAGTAACGAGGCAGACAGAGAATTCAAACTGTGCTGGCAAAACAACTGAACATGCTACCATTTGCACAGCTGGCCAGTAAGCCTTGCAATGTTTTGAGATTCAGCATCTTCCCATCGTCAATTAAAGCACCAGATTAGTTCCTACTAGATCACTTCTGTTGTTCCTCTTCTAGGACACCAGAGATAAGAGACACACTGACTGGTCATGCTTTATACCCAGTAATAGGCCATGCAATCTAATGAATTTTTCCCACACCATTAAACTCTTCACTGGGCTTTAGGCTCCCAGCAGGGGTTAGTTTAACATGGTCCACTCTTGACCTTGCTGAACTCCCAGCTCTAACCTGGGCCTCAAACACTCTGATTCCTAGAATGCTGGTAAAGATCTGGTGTCCTGCATGTTGTATGCTATTAAACTGTGGTGTTTTATTTAGTAATACAATGTGCAGCGACACCTGCACAAATATGACCTTTACAGAAAAGTCATCAGAGAAAGAAAAAAAAAAAAAAAAAAAAAACCTTTCCCTGCGTCCTCACCAGAAAATCCAGCGTCAGAGGTTTTCAAAGGAACATCTGGCCTGAGGCATTTTAGAATTAAGTGCTGTGGACTGATGAACTTTTTGAAAGACAGCATTTTGGCCACAATGGCCAATGTTAGGTATGTTAGGAGAAAAATTGTCCAGAGAAATTTCATGGAAATTACACCTTTCCACCTGCTGAGCATGAGGGCGGGCCAAAAAAAAAAAAAAAAAAAAAAAAAAAAAAAAAAAAAAAAAAAAAAAAAAAAAAAAAAAATATATATATATATATATATATATATATATATATATATATATATATATATATATATATATATATATATATATACACACACACCTTATACATGGTATTTTACAGGTTATTTTACTTGCTGTCCTTATCAGAAGTAGAGAGCATTCCACTTTAAATCAGTGAGGCATTTACAGTCCAGTCTTGCCCCCTCCGAAAACCACTGAGCTCTAAATCCACAACTCTGCAAAACACTGCAAACCAGGATACTGCTACTTTCACAACCATCATGGAATTAATCCATTCAGTGCCAGAAAACACACACATATAGCCATTTTACATATAACAGCATGAAAACATCCATCATGTACAAGGTATTTGTCTGGTGAAAATGTGAAGAGGTGATTAAACTGAACTGGCTTAACCTGCAGACTTTTACTAAACTACAACACAAACACTTCAGTGCTGAAATACAACTTACCATCATCATCATCATCATCATCATCCATGACATTAAATAACCTCATAAGCGCTGGATCTGAGGACACTCCAGCATATTTAGTTTTGACAGCATTCATATTTAGCATGGACAACATCTACTATGTTGATTAATGCTACAGTAAACACAAGTGGTGTTCATCATAATGTAAACCGCCCTTCTGTATCTGCAATTATTGCTGCAATGAAAACTCATAGAGAGAAGCCTCCTGCTGGGAACATCTTGCAGAAGCCCAGGCAGAGCCACATGGCATGGAAAATAACGCCGAGGAATGTTGGCCGCCAGCTTTAAAAGAGCGCCCAAGGTTTTTTTTTTTGAAACTGTAAACTCAAAAACTGCGGATGGTGTGCTGGGGGGGTCTGCCTTTAGGCTTGGACCAGATCCATATTTCCATCTCACATATGAAGAACTTGCAGACAAAGCCATCCAGGTACTAGTCTGGTAAGATATTCAGCTTGTCCATTTAAAAAGACATGTGATGAAAAGGGATAAGAAAACAGGGATAAGAAAACAGACCTGCTGGACTGTGGTGGTCAGCTCCAAACACAGTTGAATGATCTTGTTCTTAGTGGCAGTAAAGTCACTGATCCCAGTCAGAGGGGTTCTGCAAAGAATAAGGTCAAGAGATGAGATGCTTAGGCTATGCAAAGCAGTGTTCAGTCTAATATACTGGTCTGTGAACACAGTTGATCTTAAAAGTTAGATTTAAGAGGATTTATTTATTTATTTATAAAATCTGATTGTTTTGACTGTTCGCATCAAAAAAAAAAAAAAAAAAAAGATTTGTAAGGTCAGCCTGTAGTCTGATTGCATATCATTATATTATCCAGTGTCTGAAGTGATTAACTGTTCTTTTAGGTTGAAGGCTTTAGAACTAACGACAGGTACGGCTCCAGAATGTGAATAGTCAAGGCCGAAAGATCTGAACTGGAAGAAAAGAACTGGAATTGAGCAACAAGGCTTGTACTGTGAACATAGCCTTTAGACACTTTACCAAGGCACTCTGCTAGCAGTGTATACAGCAACGCACAGGCACAGAACCGCCCACACGGTTTATCACAGTGTAGACAAGGACATTAATCTTAAAGAGAGTCAGTAGTGTGACATGGGACTGCTGCAATGAAGCCATTAAGGTAGAGCCACACAATAGCATAGGAGAACTCGACTTCTACTGCCGCGTGGCTGGACTTTTACAGCCTGTGGTCATAAACACTGAGGCTGGGGCTGAACGTGTTGCTATGTCAACCCATTACAAAAACCCTATCCTCTGACAAACGGCTCTCATTTCTCTCCCAGGCTGACCACAACTATCTCGCCACATAATGTGAGAAGCTACCACATCACTGAACTCATTGTTTTAGTCAGGGTTGCTGCAAGAGTAATGGTCAAGGTTGCATGAAAACATCCATCAGATTTGACTTGGGACTAGCACTATGAGCACATGTTTCTTCAGTCTGCTGCTTCTAGATAAATAATCAAGAGTTGAATCAGAGCACTATTTATTATGTTAATACACAAGGTGATGGACACTTCTCTTCCATCAGAGAGATTCGGTTGATACCGTCTACAGAGTCAGGCCCACGCAAACAGTGCAGACTGTATGTGGTTTTGTCGGTCCTTGAATGTTTCTGTGGAAACATCTCTCAAGTTCAAGAACGGCCCCTGCTGTGTTTGCCTGCGACCACTTAAGCGTGATGCAAGCCTGCAAGCTCTGAACTCCGACAGAATTCCATTAATAACACCATCTTTATGCTCAGAGATGGGATCACATTAGCTTTTTGGGCATGAAAAGCAGTACATACTGGGTCAAAAAAACTAGATTTTTCTACACTCACTGTTTTCTATCGGCTCCACTTACCACATCGCAGCACTTTGTAGTTCTATGATTACAGACTGTAGTCCATCTGTTTCTCTGCATACTTTGTTAGTCTCCCTTCACCCTGTTCTTCAATGGTCAGGACCACCAGAGAGCAGGTAGTATTTGGGTAATGGGTCATTCTCAGCACTGCAGTGACTCTGACATAGTGGTGACGTGTCAGTGTGTGTTGCGCTGACACGAGTAGATACGAGCAGACACAGCAGTGCTGCTGAAGTTGTTAAACACTGTGTCCACTCCCTATCCCCTACCTATTGTAATAGACACTCCTAACTAGTAGACCTACCTTGTAGATGTAAAGTCATGGACAGACTCAGTCCAGCAGTGAGGCTGAGGCAGTTAAAAACTCTGATCCACTGGCCACCTAGCAACCACTTACCAACGTGGTAAAAGAAACTGAACAACCAACCTAGCAACCACCAGGGATGCCATAGCAACCAGTAAAAGTCATGTATGCTGCACAGCCATTCCATGTTTCCTTCAGATAATGCACTTTTCTAGTTGATTTTAACAACTTTTCTTCTGCTGCATGGAACCAACAGAGGTTCCAGACATACGTTCTTCACTCCTATACCTTAGGAGTATCTCAACTAGCAACTACTTAAAAAAAAAAGGATCTAAGAAAATAGTTACTAAAGGTTTTGTTTTCTATACAGTCAGGCTGCAGACCTTCCATTATAAATCCTGAATCTAATATTTCTTCATACCTGTCCAGCCACGCCAAAAGGCTTTTAGCCGCACCAATGAGCTCAACCACAGACGTGAGGAACTCGTTGGGGGGTTTGCGGGAGCTGCTGCCGTCATAGCTCGGACTCTTCCTGCGCTCTGAAGTCCCAATGTGTAGATTATTGGATGCTGCTCTCATTCTCACCACCAGGTTCTTCAAGTTGTCTGTTTCCACACCATAGTTCTGAAGGGGAGAAATAAATACAGAGACATATCAGCTACACTTCACAGTGTTAACACAGACACAGATGCACAGAAATACAGAGTGTATTCGCGTTTATTTTTTATATATTTGGAGGACTATCTGTGCAGGAGGACAGTGAAGATGATGAAATTGCAAGAAATTGTTGGCCCGGAGTAACCAGAGAGGCAATAACAATGAATAGCAGAACAGCAACAGCTTGGGGTTGGATTTCAGCTGAGAAAAATAGGCATCCTGTCCATAGCATTGTGTGAATGAGCGGCCACGTCAGACTGAAAAGGACAATCTAAAGGGAAAACTTGTACCACATAATTCCCATGAGGCATGCAGTACTTGCTTTCTTTCTCTCTAG
Source organism: Salminus brasiliensis (assembly GCF_030463535.1). Taxonomy (NCBI): domain Eukaryota; kingdom Metazoa; phylum Chordata; class Actinopteri; order Characiformes; family Bryconidae; genus Salminus; species Salminus brasiliensis. The sequence continues at coordinate 16,751,269 of NC_132887.1, read as the reverse complement.
GTTTTGATTTGTAGCATTTTCCGATAAACAGACAGTTTACAGCATTGGTCTCCAACCCTGGTCCTGAAGGCCCGCTGCCCAGTTCATTTTAATGCCTTCCGTGCTCCCAGTACACCTGACCCAACGAATTAACTCATTATCTCACCATCATGTCCTTACTGAGATACAGAGGGTGTGTCAAAAAAAAGGAAACCACTGGCTTCTGCGAGAGGGATCTCAGGAGTCGAACAAAGTATGGACAAAATCCTTGCTTCAAGACGGCCAATGTAATTACTGTATTAAGAAGCATGAGACATGTTTGTGCTGCCTGAAAAAAAACAGAAGCGATATCTGCTGTAGTTTGTTTAAGACAGTAAACACTATTTTACTCTGCGTTCTGCAACAAATACTGTGGTTAGTCATCTGTCTGAAGGTCACAGCAATAAGCTATAATTGCTCAGAGTCTCCATTGCAGTTCATATTCAGCATCTGCTGCTGAGGTGTTTCATAATGTAAGCCACTTGCTCTGTTTAGAACAGCACTGCCCTATTTAGACTCCAAAAACTGTCTGGCGAAACGCTTGTTGCTTAATTTAGATGCTAAACCTGGCAACCTTGTGCTCCACTTTGAAAAGGCCTTGGAAAGAATGAGCGCCGAACATCTGAACCGCCGCACTGGGAGAGTCAAGGGGGTGCTCACGAAAACCTCAGCTCACAAAAGCACTGCACCGCAGCCAGACCATGTGAGCCTGCATCTCAGACCCTGCGAGTCCAGGGAGAACAGCTTACGTTCCACTCGCTCCTGCAGTTTTTTAAACCTGCAAGCTGTCAAGAAGAGCAGTTTATCAAAGCTCCTTTCACAATCACTACAGGAAATGGACAATAAAACATCTAGCGCTGCAACGCAGCTGAAGAATAGCTTCTCAGAGTGGCGCAGACAGGCTGCTCCATTTAAAGTGAACTTAAGGCATGTAGATCCAATTGGATTTGTAAAGCAGCTTTTGTGTTCTTTATGAGATTTGTTAGAGTATTTAGAGAAGGAGTAGTGAAAGGTCTTAAGATAGAGCTCCTCAACTAGAGAAGCAACACATACATGCCTGTATATATTCAGTGTATACTGTACACACACTACTGCTCGAGAGTTTGGAATCACTAACTGCTGGTAGTGGGAGCCCCTGCCTTGTGTTTTGGCAGGAGAAACAGGCCCCACAGCCCATATTCTCATTAGCAGGCTGACTATTACCAGCGACTGACTGTCTCACAGATGTTCCGAGTCAATATATACTGCTGTGAAGTGGCAAAGCAAGCAATCTAAATGGCTTCATCTTTTGACTGGACACTGTCAGGCAGGAACAGAGTCAGCATCCCTGACTCCAAGGTAGAATGAGCCAATACGGAACTGTATTTCCTCTACAGAAAACAAGATCCATTATAGCGACTCCCTCAGGCTCTGATAGAGGGGCATGAAGAAAAACCTGGTGTGTTTTCAGGAACCTGGGTGAGATGGAGTTTCTCAGATCTCCCTCCACAAATCAGGCAGAACGCCCCAGCACGGCTCCTCTGAGGACCAGCATGCGTTTCCTGCTCTGGAGAGATTCTGGTAGGATCTGCCAGGGGAGAAACGTGGAGTGCTGCTAACACTATCCATAGCTCTTTCCACCCCCTAAGCTTGGCCTGAACATCTTTAATATCTATTCCAGAGTGCTGAGACAATAGAAGGCTCCTTCCAGAAAGAACGCTGCCATGGCTTGAGGGAGAAAAAGGGAGGTGTAAGGTTTCAGCACACATTCTGGAAAAGTCATCTCTGGGTCTCCGTCTAATTCATTAACATGAAGCTCTTCTGCTGGGAGAGAGCCTCTGGGTTTGATGATGCTTTCAACAGCAGAAACTGAAACCTGAACAAAGCAGCCATGTACACAATGCCATTCACAGACAATCTTCACATGAGAACAAAGGGACACTAGGGATGCACAATAGATAGTTTGTTAATCATTACTATGACTTTGGACACTGCAATACTGGAAAAAGGAATCTCTGACCACCCCAAAAAAATTAATTGTGCACTTTGAGCATCCTGATCAATCATGGTAATTGTTCTTGTGGGTCTTTTAAAGGCTCTCTATACAAGTTGATAATTAATCTGATATTTGAACTCAACAGCAAAACAAAACACTTTTTTCAGCCCCCCCACACCCCCCCCTAAATTGGCTAAACAAACTGTTGCTACAATTGCTTCTACTAAGCAAACCAATAGTAATTATCTATCAAAAACAGGACAAAACAAAACAAAACTAACATATTTCTTTGAAACAGCAAAAACTATAATTATCCAACTATCAAGCAGTAACAGAATACACTCATCCCTTTCCATTCCTTTTCAACATCTCTCCACCCTCCAAATGCCTCGGCAGTGTTTACATGCGTCACCGCCCTTGCCTGCCCCTTCCACCATCCCATATACGAGCACAATTAAAAAAATGTAATTAATTCTCGACTAGAGAGCAGCTCTCATGTACTGCACATGTTTTTTATTTATTTATTTAATATATATCAGCTAGAGATGAGGTTGGCATGACATGACATTTTCTGAGCATATCGCAGATATTAAAGAAAACTGACCAACTGCACCTTTCAACTTTGCATTGTTTAATTGGGATATGTTGCAGAAATATGAAATAATGACTAAACTAAGTATGTAATAATACCTGGGCAGTAGTTTTTAACATTTTATATTGCGACAAAGCGCTACAGGTGTCTAAATATCTTGTGATGATGACCCACCAGTCCCTTCCCTTGTCAGAGCCCATCAGCTCCTGTATAACGACTGGTCCCGTCTCGGTGTAGTGTAGTACTACAGTGTGCTGACATTTTGTTAAGCTCGTTTTGGCAATGTAGCGTTAGCTTTGTTTAGCCTTGGACTCTCTAGTTAAGCCTTCTTTGTTCTATGTATATTAGTCTATCCAAATCCAAGCACTAAGTGTTTTCCCATAGTTTGCAGTCTTTCTTGCTCTCTAATATGTATTTGGGTTCTGGATATTTGTGTCTTCCTTGCTGTGTGGACACTGGCTCACTGAGCCCTCTAAATAAAACCTATCATCACATGCATCCGGCTTTGACTTAGCTGATCCAGTCAGACTGAAAATGTACCTTACAATTCAGATGGTGTTCAAAGTTTATATGCACGTTGTCAATTTATTTTAAATATTTATTGAAAAAGGTGTTCTTTAATAAAGTTCATTATTGGTCCAGATGTATAAAGAAAGACATGTTAAAATTATACAAAAAAAAAAAAGAACAAAAACGTCTTATACCAACAATCCTGGCAACTAACAGGTTAGACGAAAAGCAAAAAAGTGAAAACTCTCTTCAGAAAAAACGAAAAAAAAAAAAAAAAAGGCAAAGGATTTGTTGGCTACACTTTGTCTAAAAGGTGATGACCTTCACCTCAAGTTAAAAGTTCAGTGAGACATTTTAGATAGTTCTCTTTCAAGGGTCCCTGAGAAACCTTGAACTTTTGAGGAAGACCTCAAACAAATGGTTTTGCTTTTAGAAGGGGTTGGGGGGCTGAGTGCAGTTCCTTGATTAACCTTTCCCATGGCACCAGTGGCCTGCTGAGCCTTTTCCCAAGTCTACACAGCGGGGAAAAGAGTGTTCAAAGCTCGTTTGCTCACGTGTAACTTGTGCAAATCCACGTCTCGCTTTCACGTAGCAAAAATAAAGTTCCAACGTTTGTGGAAGATTTATCTAAGATATCAACTCTCGCGGAGATGCAATGCAGGCCAAATTTATGAAGCAGATCAAAAGAAAACAATTTGAGGCCTGGTGGAATTTGGTGGCCATGGATGCACAAGGTCTGGGCCCAATTACAGTATCCGTGAAGCGAGGAGTGCTGGACAGTGGGATGTACCGTATGGTTCATAAGCCATGACATACCCATCAATCAAGGCCTTCATCTCCACTAACGTAAGCGTTTCCATATGTCCACAGCAGTTTTTTTTAAATACAGCCTCCATTATCTTCTCCACAGGAGATCAGCTGGATGGACTTTCTGACCAAAACCAAGTTGTTCTAAGTGCAGATAATGTTCTTCCTTTCCCTTGATCATGATCATTTCTTCACACTAAAATACTTTAGTTGTCATTTGCAGAAAAAGCCATTTATTAAAGAGAACATTAATGCTCTTGCTTCTGTTCTGAATGGAGTTTGTTCAGTTAGTGCTTCAATCAACACATGATCAAACTATAAGTCAATAGATCAGATCAATCAGATGACAAACAGCAGCCAAGGACGTGGAGAACAAATACAGATGCCCAGTGCAGAACATAGAGGGGAAAGTAATTAATGTGGAATCTCTCAAGAACATAAGGATCTCACTAAAACGTGTGAGCGATCAAAGAATTGGGCTGAAGTGCTTTTTTCGACACAGGAAGTGATAAAATATAAACCAGTTCCATCTGCCCAAATAAGGGGGTTAACCACGCTAACGTGCATAGCTTGGAGCTATTTCGGTAATCTAAGCTTCTCCTCTTTTCTCAACCTCTGACCTGTTGTCCTCTTGCACACCTTCTCTCATTTAAGGCAGTGCTGTTAGGTGTAAATCCTGGTGCAGTAGTTACTGTGTGATGATAGAGCACTGACTGAACAAACAGCAGCTCTTGTAGAGAGCTTGAGGCTAAGGGTTGGACAAAGGCCAGAGCAGAACCTTCAGTTGGAAAGCACAATCCTCTGCTCCCACATTCATATACTATGCTACGGCCATGTGCTTTCAACACTCCCCACCCCCCATTTGTGCATTAGTTGGTAACATAGAAGCATGCTTATATACATTACTTACTTCACCCATATCCAGCATTCATAAAATAAGCAACAATGAAGAAATCGAGCAAGCAAGCAAGAAGAAAGAAGGGATGAAAAAAGAAAGAAAGGGCTTAAGACGGGCTTTTCTTCTCCATTTAGTTCCTTCCTGTCTTTTTACTCGTATAATATGTCTACCTTTCAATGGCCTTAATCCTCGGCCACAGGCCATGCTGGACTTTCCAACCAATTCTGATTGGTAACAGTGCAGAAAACCTGGTGGGTCAAGTCCAGCCAGTGACATGCTGAACAAAAGTGTTTACATGCCTGGGGCAACGTTCCCTTGTGTTTAGCTACAAACTCTAAAAACCACCCAAAGCTTCCTGACTGCCTTTTTCAGGCTACTGGTGAGGTTACGGAGTTTGTTTAGCAAAGGAAGTAAGGAGATGTTTTCACTGTTAGTAGACTGTGATAAATAGCAATTTCCCAATCTGGGATTTAGGTCTGACAAGGCACTTGTGCTATATTAACAGGCTTGGCATGTTTAGTAACTAGACAATTATGTAGCCAGGTTCAGTGAGTAGGAAGATAATGCTGGAAAAATTATATACAAGGGGGTGGACATATTCCCAGGACATTTCCTCCTCACCTTCTTTTGGTTTTCACATTATAATCATCGAAAAAGGTTTCAGAGCATATCAGTGTATGTGTATTAATACACAATAGTTTCCCCACAGATAATATACTGAGAGGCCTAATTAAACCCCTTTTTGTTTTTCTTTATGTGGCAAACTGTCATAGACTGCAATGAAGACAATGAAAGGCAATGAAAACCGGCAGAATGACCCAGGATGCGAACGAGACATCCTCAGGTCAGAGTGGCAGCAACTTAGTCCACTGGACCGCTTGGAGCAAATTGATTTAGGTGTGGAGTTATCGGAAATGTTATTGGGATGTTGTTAATCCTATGAAAGATGCTGTTCTACAGTTCAATTAACCTAACTGAATTTTTAAATATGTTGGTAGAGTTCAACCCTAGCATCTTTGTTGGTTTTGGTAAAGTTACTGACCAGAGCGCACAGCAGGTCCACGGCTTCTAGCACCAGCTCCTGATGGCCGATGCGGGCCACTCCTAGCTCCTCCAGGTCCTGGTGAGAGATCTTAAGCAGCTGTTCTCCACTTATCTTCTCACCCTCAAAGTTGGGCACATACTGCTGGAGACTGTCATCAAGACCTTGACAGAGAAAAATGAAGAAGAGAGAGAGAGTGCGAGAGAATGAGAGAAGAACAAGTTAGCATATGGTGTCCATGACAGAAAAAGTTCTAAAAATACAACATTATGGACCTTACAGTAATCATGTTCATTCTATTATCATTCTATTATCAAATTATGTTCAAAGCATTTTATATTAAAGACATGTCTAGAACTTTTATTGCCCACAAACAAGTAGCAGGCTGTCTGTTCTCAGGCAAACAGTGTTTTTTGTGTTTGCTTTACGGCTGTTCAGACAGAACAGGTGTGCAAGATGGACCTCCCAGATAAAGCCATCATAAACACCACGCCGGTTGCACCTGCCTGTATGCATGTGTGTACGTGTGTGTGGCTAGTTAAACAATAATCAGCACTTTTATTTGATGGGGAAGGGTCAACTGTAACTGAAACTACAACAGTTCAAACGTAGCACTCCTGAATCTCAACAGACCTCGCCCCACAAAAGGAACTAACGCTAGTGGACTGGATGGACTGGATTTGTAAGTATCCTGCAACATCCGGGTTCTTTTCCTGAGAACTATTTTTTTCCCCTAACAAGACAAAATCCTGGAAACGTTTTTGTAGCTACCCGTTACACTTCCAAAACTGAAACTCAAAACTGAAACCGCTCCACCAGTCTTACTCCAATACCTGAAACTGTTACAACACAAGTGATGAGGAGCTCTTCACAGAATGTAAATGAACAAGCCGGACAGAATGAAAAGGAGCTGTTCAGCTCGCACGGGAACTTGCATTTGATTCTCAACCAACAAGCCGCCTCTGCAACAACACACTCCTACACCAACCCACATGCACAATGCGGCCCACTCATCTTGCCCCTCAGCCAGTGTGTTGGTGAAGGATGGCTCTATGGAGGAATGGGGGATGGGTGTCCACCCAGTCAAAGGCAGTACAGAGAGGGGCAGCTGCAGAGGACTGGCCCCATGCCCTGCTGCTCAAAGGCCTGTCAGCCCAGACACAACCACAGAGCTAACCATTCAGCACCTCATCCATCTCAATCCATCTTTGGAAAGGAAACACTATGCACTTGCCTAGAATGGCCATATTCTGGAAAAAGTTTAGATGAAGAAAGATCTGAAAGTGATGGTTCAACCTCATCTAATTTGCGGCGCTAGAAAGCCTTATAATCCATATAAAATAATTTGAATTATATAAGGGTTTAATGCTACTTAAGTCAGCTCCACTTTAACACCGTGGTGTAACAGACATTTGAGGGGGTCTGTCTTTATTTTCTATATTACAGTTCAGTAAACCTCAACTGGATATTATAGGAGGAACCTGTTGGCCTGCTGGCAGAGTGCCAAACTTTTCAGCAGTCAAACTAGGCCTTTTCAATAAATTTTACTTCATATACACAGAATTTCCAACAGCAAGTGTGTATTTGGGAGATCCAGCTGGTGTGGGTTTCTTCTTTTTTTAGTGAATAACACAAGAAAGCTGTAGTGCTAACAGCTCCGCCTTGCGGGTGACGTTCAGACTACTGAAAACATAGATAATGACCTAAGAACACACCATTTATCATTCAAACCGCGAACCAATCACTAAGCGGATTTATTTCCTTTTTTTTATTGGGCAATTATGACAGCTCTAAACGTATGTAGGCCTAAATACTTTTAAACCTATGTAACTTTCTCAGGTTACTTTGAAATACATATATTTTTGTACCTACAAACAAAAAGATAATAATAAATAATAAACAGTTATTTTCTCTATTGCACTACTCTGATAACCGTTCCTTCAGACAGGGCAGTTCAATGCAGTCAGGGCATTTTTTTAGAAATAGTTCAATTTTACCTAAACTGTAAAATTAGATTTTCTGAAATCATTACATATTTGTTATCAATCGAATAGATGTGAGGTCAGATTTCCACTAAATAGTACATTTTGTTTAAAATTTAAGCCCAACTTCCTTGATCACACCTTTACAAGAGCCTATTGCTGCAACGATCATCAAAGTTTGGAGGCTAACCCCACAACTCTCAGCACAAAAATACACTGGATTTATAAAAAAAAAACAAAAAAAAAACACACAAACAACAACAACAACAACAACAAAATCGTCCTGGAAATATATATGAGCCCTAATCAGTTCAGGGATGAACTGCAGTCGACACAGTAGCACGCAAGACTTATTCACTTCAAAGCTCAGCCACAAGCAGGAGAGAGTGTGAATCGGGTTGACTGAACACAGACCAACACAAACAGTACGTCCGACTGACTGGTCCAAGCTGTGCTAACTGAACGGAACCAAAAAAAGTGTCTTCTTTCAGAATGAGTCTGCTGAGAATGTTACTGCTGAGAAGGCACTTCCTGGAGAGTGATGCCATTCTTCTGCAGATCTTTTCAGAGCCTGCTGATGAGAGGAAGAAGAGAGAGGCACTGGAATGTGCTGAAGTGATTACAGGGCTTGATCAAGCACTTTCCGTGTGGTTTTCCTTCATTACAGTGAGATGTCGCTCCGCCACACTGAAATTAGCAGCTCTTCACAAAGCTTGCTAATGAAAGCCCTTCACATTGACTGCTGCTGAAGTGGCTCTGCATTATTTGACATGGGCCTGGAAAATAAATAATAAGGTGCCTTTAGTCCACAATATGTGGAATTATCCCTCTTTTAAGAGGCTTTAAGGAATTCCACTACCTATTGTGCTTTCCCATAAAGAACCTGGAATTCAGGATCAGTAGATGAGAGCACTACGTCTAATTGGGATGTTTTCAAGTCGGGCAGATCGAATAACAATGACCAACCATGTATGGATCATTCCCACCTGCTGTACCCACCCACCATTAAAAATCGGAGTAATTGCATGATTTTTTATCAAAGCTAAGAGGAAATATGGCCGTTCCAGTCAAAACACTTATGAAACCAAAGTGTGAAGCTGCCACCAAACCCTCTTTGTGTGCGTGTTCCCAATTCAAAAGGTGAGCACAATAAAGGAAGGTAGAGTGTCAGTGTAGTGTGAAGTGAACAAAAGGGATGAGTGAAACTTCTTCAAAGAGAGAAGCAGCCAGAAGCGCTTCATTGCAGTCATGAAACAGCAGTTAACAAGACTATTCAACAGTAAAAGTAGCAGAAATTAGACTATTCTTATTCTAGACCACTGGCCAAATTCCTACAGTTCAAACAACTCATGCTAATGAGCACTTTTCCAACGTCCACATGTCGTTTAACACACTGGATATTTGGGCCGTAACCAAAAAAATTCAAAGGTTTTCTGGATTTTCAAGTTATTAATGATAATTAATACACCATAATGTGTTTCCATGGGTAAACCATCCACTTACGAAGACCTGATGGATACATACAAGTACCTTTTGCCATATCATTTTCTGAACTGGATTTGAGGTGATTAAGTGGCAAGTTAGTGAGCCAATGAGACCAGCCTTTAGAGTTCATTGAAACCTCCCCCCATGAGGCCCTTAGCTCAAATGCCTTGGCGAACCTAGTAAGACGTGGCACAAAGCCTTCCACAACTCTACCAATGATTCCATCCATTCCCAAAAACCACTTAGTTTTTTTCAAACAAACAAACAAAAAAAAATACAAAGGATATGTTTCTGATGAAGACGCTACAGTCTAGGGAACTTTGAAGAACGTCCGAGAGGTTGTGGACATCTACTGATGACTTATCTACTGATAAATGTCCCACCTGTTTTACAAATGATTGGAAGGACTTTGCTTACTTATATATTAAGGTCTTGAGCTATAGCAGAGTTCTCTGCATCCTTAGAAATAGAGTTTTTTTACATGGTTTATGTCTTGAATGTAGAATGGTAGCCTTTAACCTTAAAAAAAGCATTAACTGCCATAGAATCTCCATGCACAACCTCTATAGGTTGAGTTTCCTTAAAGTCCCTGACATTTGCTTATCTTATTTACAAACACAGTAACCAGGGTTTAGGAGCCTCCAGGATCACATTCCTCTCAATCTTATACTGAATTATTATGAATTATTTTAAACTAACAAATAAAGAGTTTCCACTGTTTTTCATGTAATTACTAACCAACAATTCTTGGGATGTAACAAAAGTTGTCATTTAAGAACCACTCACTGAAACATCCTTTAGGAAACAAATAGTGGTTCTTCAATATACGCTCCAAAGAAGCCTTCATTTTTAAAGGTGGACATCTTACACTGCAACGCAGAATGGGTTTACTAGTTCATGGAGCCTGATATTGACATAGCAAATAAAACATTCCATAATGGCTGATGATTCATGATTCACTTAAATATTATTCTTTCCCCTCATTGTTGTCTCAGACCAGACCACAGTGTCATATTTCAGAGATAATTGGGTAATGAGACAATTATATCAGCCATGTCTTGTTTTTGGTACTTTTTTTATCCCTAGGGAAGACTTTGATGTGATTACTTGTAAACCCTACACCCTTTATCGTAATGCTCTGTAGCTTTTGGGTGACCTTAGCATCTGTTCCAACAGGAAGCAGCACAACCCCCCATTCCCACCTGGCCTACGTTCTATCTGGAATTAACACCATGTACGACTCTCTTTTATACCCGGAGCTTCTTCCTATAGCTAGGCTCTCAACCGCAGAAAGGACCCATGAAAAAAAAAAAGGGAAGATCAGGCCTTTTTTCTCAGGGGTTTGATTGCATGAGAGAGAAAGCCCTACCACTACTCAGAGAATGAACAGCCTCCCAGCGGGAGCCGGAGTCTATCTGACCACACACACACACACACACACACACACACACACACACACACACACACACACACACACACACACACACACACACACACACACACACACACACACACAAACACACACACAAACACACAAACACACAAACACACACACAAACACACAAACACACAAACACACACACAGTGTCCCCTTCTGTGCTCTGGCCGTGCCCTCCATGGGCGGAGAGTGGGAAACAGTGTGTACAATAGCTGCTGCCACTGCTACTCTTTCTTTTTTTTACTTAGACTTTTGGGCAAACCTGTGGGGATTGCAAGAACGTCCATTGTTCTCCAGAGGCGTCCTATTGTGGGAATTCCAGTACTCCACAATGCCCCTCCCTGGGTAGATACACAGGCTTCTGAAGGGTATAATTAAGAAAAAAAAAACCTTTGAATATGCAAAGCCCTTCGTCCTAATGCATGATTTCACAGAGCAAAAACAAAGCCCGAAGAGGAGCTTGTGGAAAGAGTACAGTTACGTAAGAACAAAGCACTGAAGCTGGGAATGATGTTTATTCCAATCCGGAGTAGACAGAAAACTTTGAATTTGGTGTTTTACACCAAGTTATGAAAAGCGAATTATGGTTCTATGCATCAACAAGACCATAAAATACAGGCAATTATTTGAGAAAAACAGGCAGTTGATGAAAAGCTCTCAAGCTGACCAGAATCCGTCTTTCTAGCCTCATTTTCTTGCCAGAGGTAGAATCACCCTAAGAAGATGATCAGTAGACACAGCATGTCCGTGGGCATATGTGACTTACAGCATTGCAGGACTGATGGACAAAACCTGCTGCTGCTAACCCACATCTTGACTTGACATGTGACAGATGTTAAAAGGGAGGGGGGTGGAGAGCAAAAAGAAGTCCAACAGGGAAGAAGGAACTGATCTGACAGGTTTGCTGTGCATCACACTCATCCTCTGCTTCAGTCATCTTAAGAGGATCAACTGAGGGAAGGAAGGACTAATTAAGGGTCACTGATTTTAAACCTCGAAGATCGAGGGGGTGCTTTACAAAGCCCCATTTCTTAGTCAAGTCTGACAACATTAGCCAAACACGTTTTTTTCAAGCCATCGTCTACTGGAGCTATCTGTAGCATACAGCTAAATACAACAAGCTAAAAATTCCCCTGTATTTCCCGTATTTGTGTTTCCCTGAACAGGCAAGCGATTGACTGTAAACACATATACAGTTTTTTAGGAAGTGATAACAAAAAACCCATTGACTCAAATCACACCATATTATAGTTCTTCCCTAATTTGAAGAAGAGTCAAATAGTCTCCATGTTAACTAACTGTAAAATAGCCATGTGGTATAAATGGAGATTAGGTTGAAAGATACAGGAAACGTAAAAACAGTCAAATAGGTGGAAAGGTAGAGAACATTGCTACCAGAGATCTTTGCTTTGGCTTACGTGATCCTGGTTTACTTAAAAACCCGGATCTTGAGGGGGAAAAAAAACAAGAAAAACAAACTAAACTAAATTTTGGATGATCTTGGAGGTTATCCATAGACTTGAAAGACCCGAGGTATCTGTGCCACGCAGAAGGACACTGAATGCCTCCTCCAGTGCCTCCATACTTAAGAAAAACTCCTTTTTACAGGATATGATGGAAAATTTACATTTCATATTTTCATATGTCGATTTGCACTGGATTAATATAATCTGAGGTTATTTCAACAGCTCATCAGAAAAGCTAAAAAGGCACTGGAACCTTTACTGAAGCAGGAGAGCTGAACTAAAATCACTGAGAAACTCTGGTAATAACTGCATTACCCCACCTCCGTCCGAATGGGGGTTTAGTCCATTTCTAGTACAATACAAAGTCTGCGATCTACAGTCTCATCTCTGTTTCCAAAGACTAGACTATTAATAAATACCATCTTTGGCTAGTAAAAAAAAACAACAAAAAAACAGAACAGTAATTCCAGTGGTTTTGCACACTAACACGCATCCCTCACCACTGAGCAAGCCCCATTGTACATTACCCACCCATAAACAACTGCTCAAGGAGACGACAGACTAGAGCCTCAGCAACTGACAGATTTTACAAGCAATAAGTTACACTGAGGCTCCTTCAGAACTACTGTTGAGACCAAACAGTGCAGTCAATAGGAGATGAACATCTTTACAGGAGCAGTTTGGAAATCAGGTTCTCCCCGGCCTACCACAGCCCCCAAGGCAAAACCACAATTACAGAGAAACCTCCCACGCTTAGTCTCAGAGGCAGGGACACCTACCTTGTCCCACCCTAGTTTCAACATAACTTTGCCATTCGAATGACAGATACAAGACTGTGACGAGGGAATTCTTTTCTCATTCAGAAGTTATGTGGCCTGTGTTTTTCCCCCCCCAAACCATCAAAGCCCTTAACATAGCAACCAACCACAATCCAACATACCTATTCTAAAGCATGTGACTCAAAAGGAAAAGTGGACCGGTAAAAACACCAATACATTTATCCATGTGGAAACAAACCTACTATTTTCATTCATTTCCTGATGATTTACATCGAAAACTATAAAGACTAGTAAACCCTTTGAGGGTTGACAGAGTGAGAAAGGCCAACATTTTATAGAAAATCTTAAATATGTTAAATATGATATTTAGGAAATCAAATATCCCATGCAAGGCCTAATATATATATTCAGTTCTGTTACTGCAATGCAGGCTGAACTGTCATATTTGAATACATACCTCCACCACCTTGGCTACTTTACAAACCCTACAAGCCTAAACATGGACCCACACTTCAATTACCATACTCTCAGAATATCTACATATTCAAATAAACCATGAAATGAATAACTGATCAAAAATTGCCTGTACAAACTACAGCATGGTACCTCATGCAATGCCACTGGTGACTGGTGGGTTGAAGAATGTTGGGTTGGTGTGTCTGACTAACTTTATAACTTTATCATGGGAATTGGGCCTGGGTTGCACACAAATTCATTACAGCGGATCGCTGCAGCAATAATGAGCGGCGTTCAAAGCCACAACACAGCACTCATGTAGGAGCTCTAGATTCCTGCATGACCACAATCCCTATGCATTATATGCAGCCACGTGGACGATCCACTGTCAGAAAATGCTTCAATGTCAACGCAAAACCAAATTGAGCATGGTATTTTAATCAACAACCCACATACGTCCATACCACTCTGAGGAATGATGCAGAGATAAGTTTATAGAGGCGGGTGTTTAAAAAAAAACAAAAAAACAAAAAAAAAAACAATGAAGCACTGAGATCACAGGACGGCTACTAGCTTAAAGCTTGATATGTGTTACCATGCCAAGAGAGGCTCATAAAACATTTTCCCCTCAGAGAGATTAGTTTTAGCAAATATCTGGAGCACAAACGATTAACAGGGGCTAGGCTGAAGTGACGCTGCATGGTAAAGGGAAGATTCTGTTGGCATTGTGCAGCTGTGATGCCTCCATTCGAAACGATAAAGGTGAGCTCACATGGTTGCTAAGGCTAAAAGGGTTCATCAGCTAGGCTAGATGTTCCTTTCTAAGCCCAGCAATATATATCTTTTTGTTCATAAGTCCATGCCAACTAGGGCCTCTGGAAGAACTAAACAAAATGCATTAGAGCCTGACCATATATACTATATGGACACAAGTTTTGGGACACCTGCTTATTCATTGTTCCATCTGAAATCTGAAAAGAGTGTTAAAAGAGTTTATCCTGCTTTTGCTGGAGTCTCTACTGTTCAGGAAAGGCTTTCTACTAGATTTTGGAGTGTTGCTGTGAGGATTTCATTGCATTCAGCGACAAGAGTGTTAGTCAGGTCAGGATGTTGGATGATCAGCTCCCCAACTCATCCAAAAAGTACTGGATAGAGCACTATCATTTCAGAGAACACAGTTCCACTGCTCCACAGTTCAATGCTGGGGGGCTTTATACCCCTCTAGTCCACACCTAGAATTAGGCATGGTGCCAATAGATTCCAGTTAATCTGCTTTAGAGTCATATTCCATTGGTAATACTACAGGGACTAGACCTTGATCTTCATCTATATTAGAATAGAGTTCTCAATATACCTCTAATGTAAATAAAGCCAATTAGTTGACAGAAACTGATAAACATGCTGAACTGGCTACAGTTGGATTCATATGGTATTATCCACAGTTAAGACCAAAGCTAAGCTCCACCAGAATCCACCTGTCACTCAGAGAACCTCTTTCCATTAGAGTCTTGCTGAAAGCACACACACACATACACACACACACACACACACACACACACACACACACATGGACCACTCAACGGTAGCCACATTTAGCATTGTTGTAAACCATATGGTGAACATAGTTTTGACAGATTGCGAAAACATTCTACTGTTATCATTGTCCTTTATAGAACAAGCCACACACACACACACACACATACACACACCCACACACCCACACCTTCCTCTAGAGGACCACCTCCAGGCACATATGGCCTTAAAATTATTATTACAAATACTTAAATACTACTATAAATAACAAACTGCTACATGTGCAGTCATTTCAAGAGATCATATTACAGCAGTAATATTTTTCAAACAATCTGAGCCATGTCAGCATCTACACTGATCTTGACATGTGTTAAATCTCAGATACACCCTGAGCAAGGTCAAATAACCGTTAAAAGCTGGCTAACAGAACAGTGTTCTTATCTCATGTTGTATGCCAGATTACTGTTGGCAGGGAAAACAGTATTTCTACTGTGTTGCTATGAATCACTGCAGTTTCTCAGCTACTGTAATAAACCTGGACAAATCAAACCAGAGATGTCACAACACCACTTTTTCCCCCATGTGTGCTAGATATGTGGAACAGGATTAGATTGGATTCATTCGTTCATTCATTCATTTCCCCTCAAAAATATCCCAACCAGCATTTTTGGCTGCTATTGGCCTGATAGCAATATCAATAACCATGTCTAGACCAAATCCACTAGCATGTTGTGTTTGAGGGACATCTAATTCTCGATGTATGCTTAGTCTAATCTGTGATGTACAAATAAATGGAGGAACCTGAATGACTTTACAATGCCTATAAACGTCAGGTTCAGCAAGCTTCTCTACATAGCAGGCCATCAATCACCACTAATGACACATTAGAAATGCTCTACTTCTTCCCCAATGTCTTCCCCAAACTCCAAAATCAGTAGCTGAGTTCTGATTGTCTGTCCTGCATTTCACACATTATTCATTATAATATACAGTGCAGGATTTTAGTACTTTAATGATATGGGTCCTTTAAAAGAAGTAGGCCCATTGTAGACACACTGCACACGGTAGTATAGTGGGTTTAGCCCTTCAAAGTTCATGCCAGCAACAACAACAAAATATACCCACATAAAAGAGTGCATCGAGTAGTCTCCCAGACTAAAAACAGGACTTCTTATGAGTAATAGCCTATAGCAGGATTTTCCCCAGTGTTCTGGTGGGGCTACGACTTTTTGTATGGCCCTGAGCAGTACCGCCCTTCCTCTGTTTACCTAAATGCAGGTGTTGGTGCAGGGCATTGTGTTCTGACCTTTAAAATACAGAAGAAAATAAAGTCTTCTATTATTGTTCTTTATAATGAAAATGACAGAACTATATATTTAGCACAATGCACACCCCTCAAGAGCTACAAAAGCCATGTGCGGTTACCACAATTTAGAAGCCCTGGATGAATTCTGTACTTTAGTTAGCTATTTCATATTTTGTTCATAGTTTGTACAGCAATTACTTTAATTCCAAGACTAATAGCATGCTAATAATGTGTAGGTTTGCTAATGGATTAAAGAGATGTTAGTGCTTCTACTGAATTGGGAGCAACTGGAAGAAATGAAAACCGTTTCTAAAGGAAAGACCCAGGCGGCAGTTCTATTTAAGGGACTGGGACTACATGTCACTTTCCACTTCCACTTCTGCAGTCATCGGCTTAATAAAACAAAACAGCTGACAGTTGGCCAGCGAATTATCTCTGCTATTGTCATGCTGCACTGTAAACCCCTTGGTAAATTATTCATTTGTAAGTAAACCCCTTCGTTTCTGACAGGTGTTTTCCGTACAATCTCTTAAATGGTTATGATCCTTTCTGGCCAGAAGGCTTAAATTTGAAGGGGAAAACTGGCAGATAATGTTTGTGTCATATTATTTATTGCTGGCGAATCAAGAACTTGTAACTGCATTTTTGAATTATTTATTCTTACACATAGTTTAAAAAGGCCAGATGTGCTGTATATTGCGTGAATAATTCATGACAAATTGACAAACAAAAGTGACTCAAATGAGCATGCGATACATGTTTATTAAATGTCATGAAATTTAAGATGAATTTCTTTTCTCAGCCTATGAAACGATAACTGCAGAGATATTCAGAGGGTGTTATTACTTTTGCAATGCTAACACTGCAGTTGAGACAGGCATGCCAATAAAATCAGCTTGATATACAACTGATATACCAGTTGGTATTGCATAGTGAGTAACACTGCTGCCCTTTAAGCGGCATGCTGGGGCCAACTGGGCCCAACTGGTCAAGCCCACCACACTATATGAATAAGAGTACTTGGACAGGACTTGTAATACTACCTGGCTCTGGATAACAGCATCTGCCAAACGCCATTAATAAAAAAAAGCATGGCATAAATGTGGTGCACTGTTACTTACTATCAGGGTGCACTAATAAAATACACACACAGCACACTCTTAAAAATAAAGGTGTTACAAATAGTTCTTGGAGTGACACCATACAAGAACCACGTTTGCCTACAAAGAACCCTTTTGTAAAATGGTTCCATGTTTGTGAAGAACCTTTTAGAAATGTTGAACAGAGTCAAAGTAAAGGCAGTTTACACTCACCACTCCTTTACGGGACCTAAAGTGGTGGTTTAATTGTGCTGCTCAAAGAACCCTTTGTAGCACATTCATTTTAAAGAGTGCAGTACCCTTCTCACTTCACCACACACTGTTCACTGTCTAGTCTCTACCGTCCAGTTCTTCGCTGTACAGTCTATTGTACAGTTCGAGTTGGTATATAGTACAAAAAAAAGTTGATCTTGACTTTTTCCTTTCTCAGAATCCATCAATTCCCATTACATCGACTCCAAGTTTTATGGGATTGAACAGCCCTGGGCTAAGCAGAGAACAAAACTTGACAAGCTGAACAGACTCAGACAAGCACTGGCAGACAATCTGGGCAAGTCTCTACATGTTCTGGACATGAATTTACCATGTACACATCAGTTAGGCCTACGAAGACAAAATAAGAACAAGTTTAGGCCACAAGAAATTAAGAGGCTTTTCCCCTCGACAAAACTGTTGCCAAAATACACGCAACAGAATTTCTGTGGAATGGAATAATTACCAGTTATTCCAGGAGAGTTACAAACACAGGGACATCAGTCATTGGGTTTTAAATATGGTCTAAAAGTCGCAAGTGGCAGGAGAAGAAAAACAATAGCTTATAAGGATATCTTTAGCAGCCTTCACTTTTGATTCATTGGAGGTTTGGCATGGTAGCGATGTACATTCCACTCATACTCAGTGGTTATTTAAACACAGCTTAGCTTGTTTGTCTTTGATAGCGCAGTCAACAGAGCTGAACTTTCCCTAAAATGATTTTCACTGGTCACTGAACGCATAATGCAAGAACACATGCCAAAGATCTCCAGTGTATTACGGCAACGGTGGAGGTCTAAACTTTAAGCAACAAGTCAAATGTGGAAAAACAACAACAAGGAAACAAGCTGTCTTCTATACAACATGAGAGAATGCAGAAAATGCTGACAAGCGGTCTTATAGGAGGTCAAAGGTATCAGGTAGATTTAATAAGCACAGTGATTTAAGCATTCTACAACCACAATCATATGACCTGCTGCTGCACTGTCTCCTTTTGTATTGTGTAAACATACACAGAGATGGAGACAGAGACAGAAGGGCACAGGGAGGAGATAATGATTTTCTATTAAAATATAACCCCCATACCCAACCTTACCGACTTATTACTCTACCAACTAAACAATCTTCTTGATGGACTTCAGGACGGTCATTACTGACTGTCTATTTTGACAGTTAATGACAATCCTGAATACACCAAGATGCCTTCAAAAACATACTCCACTTGGATTAGTCACAAGTTACTCATAATTTCGGAGTTCTGCATCTCAGTTTGGTCAACAACACATATGAGTGAGCATCATAAACATTAGTAAATGTGCTGTAGCTGCAATTACCCCCCCCCCCCCCCAGCCCCCATCCTTTTCTCTTTTTTTCCTGTATGAAGTTATATGCATTATTATCATGAAAATCAATCATTGCTGAGTTATCATTAGTAAATTTGAATGTAGGCGTAGACCTTTCCTATTGTCCATCCATTTCTTCATTGTATCCCTGGTTTGATTTGTATCATGAAAAAACTGCAGTGGAAGTGGGGGACTTTTTTTTACTTTAGCAATCACATTTAAATCAACTGTGACAGACCTACTTCTTACTAAACCCTCCAATACTTCATTGACCACTCAAGCACACACTTCCCAACTGCATTAATAAAGTAATTCACAAGGTCTGTATGGAAAAGGCCTATGGATGAAAATATGATTCACACACACTGCTGTAATATGGCATAGCAAGGATATGCGGCCTCCCCGTCTCCGGCCCAGTTGTGAGTTTAACAGGCATTCCATTTGTTGTAACGGATTAGCTCTCAGCAGCAGCACAGGCCGCTGCGTCCCGTCCACCTTTCTGCCTGGCTGGGCAGCCATGGAGGATCACTGACCCATGCCCGATCTTCTACCTGAGGTTGCATTTTTCCCCATTGCGTTAAACTGGGTGTTTTTAGAGGCCAATGCTCTTAGGGCGCACAGGGGGCCCAGCGCTGCTGTCACTAAGCTCAGATGATCTGGCAGATTTGTGCTGGGATGTTCAGGTTAGAATGCAAAGCCAGCAGGCTCGCTTCAGCCTGGCACACACACAAGGTGACCCCTTATCACCTCTGCGCTGTGAGAAACTGAGCTTGGATTCAACATGCTAATGTCAACATAATCTAGGTTTCATTGGAAATGTGTTCAATGCAAAAGCTACCAACCATTATGTGAGATAGTGAATTGAGAGACTGCAGGTCAGTCATTCTGAACCACTGGACTGCAACGGTTAAACAGAGGCAACTGTACATGACAAACAGGACAATATTCATATGCCATGACATGACACCATGAACAATTTAAGCATTCAAATCGTTGTCCAAGTTGCCATGGTTTTATATAACCGTTCCCTTTACTGAAGAACCCATGAAAAACCCCCGTTTTGTAGGGTACACCGAGGTAAAGACAACAGTAAATGCAAATGGAAATACCTGTCAGGTCTCCAATTTCAACAAACAATGGAGGTCTGCATTAAATATTGATGAGCCTCAAACAGTGGCCATATGGTGATTCCATAGGTCTAAAGTCTAGCCCATGGTGTCATGAAGCAATGATAGCACCAACATTGATGCAACGGGACAGTTCTAAAATAAGAAGCTGGATATTTGCCTTTTTGATTTCATTCCTTGAGTTGCTTTAGGAAAAGCTAAACTCACTATGCTAGGATGACCAGTTAGCTGGTAATTCCAACCATTCCAAACTTTCCCACACAGAGTTGGACTTCCTTAAATGTGCTTTACACTGTTAAACATTGACTTCTTAGACTTGTAGTTGAACATCATGCGTCATGTCTTCGGAACTCACCTTCCTTTTTCGCATTAGATCACAAGGAACTTTCGGGGAATGAGATGTCATTCTTTTCCACATGCATGATCTATTCTCATCAACGAAAGTACCCATGGTTTGAGACACCAGGTCAGGGTTTTAGGGGGAAGTATAGACTAAGAAGATTATTTCGGTGAGGCCGATTTAAACCAATCCCGCTTTCCCAGTGGGGTATGGAGGATGACTAGGAAAGACTGTGTTCTTCTGTTTGAAAGAGAGATCTTCTCATGATTACTAGAATAATAACTACAAGATGCAACATCATGACATTTGAGTCATAATATGATCCCACTGCAAAATGTAAAAAAAATTTTTGCTGTTTATTGATATGACATATTTTGGTACAATATATTCCTTCTGATTAAATTCTCCAGGAACAAAACTCTTAATGCAAAAATATATTTGTTACTAAAGCCAAGACACAATCAAAATCCAACTGGCATTTTAATATTTAGCAGGTTTTAATCCAAGTGAACATGTATTATTAGGTAAATAACAAAATGTAAGGACATTGGTCCTAAACTAAGAAACACCAAGGTTTTTGCCCAAATTTTACGATTCACAAGATGAGCTCCAGTCCACTGATGGTGCTGTTTTGCCAAATGTCTGCCATGTACTTGAAGAGAACTTGTACTTGAGAAAACAGTGTAGCTAAAGATACATTCATGCTGCAAATCTCCGGTATAAAGCTTATTAAAACGTTAAATCATTAATGGACAGAAACACACTGTCACATTCTACTATGGCTAAGTAAAGGGTTGGGTTACATTTAGATTAGGCTATGGTTATGAATAGGTTTAGGTGTAGCAGGTTAAGTTTAGGTTTAGACTGAGGTGTAGGTTTAACTAATAAAATTAGACAGGTTAGGGTAAGGGTTATTTTACGTCAAGTTTAGGTTATGTTAGAATTAGGTTTAGGTGTAGTAGGTCAAGGTGTAGGTTTCGTTACGTTTAGGTTAGGTTATGATTATAATTAGGTTTATGTGTAGGTGCAGATTTGGTAATACAGTGCACTGGTTGCTTTGTAACCTTCTCTGTTTAAATTGTTTGGGTGTCTGGGTTGCCTCAGTAATTTGTCCAGGCTGATACACACCAACTCATTCATGGACAGATGAGACCTATGTCACCTGAAACCAACAGGTGACAAACCTTGTTGGCTCATGAAAGTCACACTGAAACTGTATTTTGCTGTCCAGATGTGGCTCACTGGATCAGCAGCCTTCTAATTAAGACTCCAGCTCTTAAAAATAAACCAAATACATTTCCCACGCTCCGAAACTGCTTCTAGGATATGGGTTCAAACATTTGGCTTTGGGGAAACCCATGATAAATGTTTTATAGTCTACTTACCCGATTTAGACGACCTACCACTGCAAACAGAAGTTTATTGCAGTCTATTACAGCTAGATTGAAGAGTTGTATGCAGACATTTGCCTTTTTAAGGGTGGCAGAAGCCAGTTTCTGTTGTGAATCATATTCCAGGTTAAACCACTTCTGGTAGAACACACTCAGCAGCTCTTTAACAGAAGCTGATCAGAACGGGATGTCTGAAATGCCTTTGCAGACATAGAAAAGAATGAGCGGCACTCGGCTGTCTCACAGCAAGGGTAGGAGTCAAGCAAGTAGGGGGAAAAATGAAGCCGAATTCGTAAGCGTAAAACTATTTTCAGTGGAACATTCCCTGAATAGCATCTGAGCTCTGCAGCAAGAAATATGACAGTATATAAGCAGCTATGTTAGGAGACGGAATCAACGGACACTGACCCCCAGCTGCAATGATGTATGTATGGAGGGGATCTACATGTGTGTGTGTGTGTGGGGGGGGGGGGTGGTGGCTGCAGATATACTCCTAAATGTGCTGCAAGGTTGTCTACATTCATTAAGAAACTCTAATATTAACAATCACCCTAACACGCATCACTCATCATGATGATCTGAGCTGACACTTTTTTAGGCGATGACTCGGAGTCACTCCTGCAAAATATGGAATATTGTTCCCAGGAGAAATCCTGTCTTGATGACAACTTACTGTCCTGAGAAAACACAAATAATCATGCATGAATAATCCTCAGAGGGAAAGCATGTCTGCTCCTGAAAAACAGAACATCCTCCGGCCTCTGAGCACTTTTTCATCAGTGTAAACATGCACGCTAGCCATAGATGTCAACTTCAGTAGACTTCCAGCAGTGGGGCAATGCAGGCATCAACAGATCCTTCAAGGGGGTGCTGTTTGTTTTCAGGGAGAGGTCATTACTGTACCGAAAAGCTTTGCTTTGGTCATTCTGCTGGTTCAGATCATATATTTAATGTAGACAGATAAATAAAGAACTACCTAGATTTTCTGTTAAGCAGCTGGTCAGGAGCTATTCTGATAACTGAACGTGCGGAACGTTAATAAGGTAAAAATGCACCTAGAAAACTCACACTGGTTTCATGTCAGCCAGAACAGATTACAATAATGACAAAAAAAAAAAACTTTTAAAAATGTTGTCTAAAACGAGTGTCTGTTCCTCTTTATCATCGTTTTTATCAGTATTATCAGCATTATCTCCACACAGGGTAGCAGTAGGCCAGCTCTTGGGCGCCAGTAGACTGGTTTCTACGAAACTCCAAGGTAAACAATGCGAATCACCAAACTCACTCTCTCCCTCCCTCTCTCTCTCACACACACACACACACACACACACACACACACATCAGTACCCGACAGTAGCTCTAAAAAGACTACAACCAATACCGTAAGAACAGAAACACCGAATGCAGTCCAGCTGTGCAGTAGCCGGTAAACTCACCTCTCATCCACTCCACGACTTGTGTAGGAGTCCACTTGGTGATCGGCTCCATGGTTGGGATTTTACACACAGCAATAAAGGAAATTCTCACGAATTCTCTGAAGATTAACTAAACACTGACTGTCGCCGCAGCCTAGATATTCTCTGTAATCATGCTTCCGTCGTTTTACCAGGCGAACAGAAATCCTCTTCAGTCGGGTTTGACCGAGTCTGGCACGCTGTCTCTCTCTCAGACACACATGAGCACTAAAAACAGCTCTGTTGCTCTCTGTGCCACAGGAGCCGCGAGGTGGGAGAACGGCTCAAATTACGCTCAGGCTCGACCAATCAGGAGCAAGAGCGCCCCGCCCGCGCGACGGGAGGGAGGAGCCATCGTGAACACGCTGGAAACTAGAGAGCAACAATAATAAAACAGCGCAGGTCTCACAGTGTGGACGAGGGAGAGAGACGGACAGGGTCAGTCATCTTATTCTACCTCTTACATCAGTTCACATATTTTTAAAAAGTGCATGATAGTTATTTATATAAAAAAACAACACAGAATTACTAGAAACCTTTCCAGTTTGCTAACTTTCTCTGACCTGCACATACAAGTGCTGCTGTTCTGTGACACAGATAACTCTTTAAATGACTATGGGATGGCCATTAAATCATTTATTTTAACATTTAATATTAATAATAATATCTGCCATTTTTAAACAAGTACTACTTTTTATGATCAAAGCTGACCAAAACAGCCCCCAGTCTAACAAGACCAGTGATTTTATATATATATATATATATATATATATATATATATATATATGTGTGTGTGTGTGTGTGTGTGTGTGTGAGTGTGTATACTATATATATATATATATATATATATATATATATATATATATATATATATATATATTACATGGTACTGCAGGTCAGATAAATGTGGCCAGTATGTGTGGTGTTTTGACTCGCTGGTCCCGTGTGAAGGTCTCACACACAAATTGTTACTGATGGAAATCTTACTGAATATGGATGCTGCAGTTGTAGTAGTATTCTTGTCAGGGCAGGCCCAGAAGCTGCACACAGACAACAACCGTAGGTCTGTTTTACACAATGTGAGCCATAAGAAACAGGTGTACTGGAGTGAGATCCACTCCTCTTTCCACTTAAAAACAAACCACGCCTTATCAGGTATACACTGCTGCCTACCAGCTGTAGAGGAAATTAGAGTGTGCCTGTAATTACACCTTCACTCATATCACAAGCAATAAAACACTGACAACTGAAACTCTAGTTTCACCTCTTCCACCTCTGGCAATTATGGTGGTTACTGAACGGCAGTCATTGATGACAATATGAATATTATAATACAGTATTATATCTACACACCCATTCTCACCTATTCAGTGAAAGTGAATAGACTGCAAAATGCTTTTAAATAATTACAAAAAGCAAACAAATGCCCCAGTGAACTATCTACAAATCAATTTCTATATATCTATATATAAATGTATTTAATGATCTATAGAATATAGGAAATAGAAGCTCTATGCCAAAAAAATAAATAGTTTTCAAATATATGCCATTACAAATCACAACAATATGCTCCAGCAAAACCTGTTGACAGTTCTTGCAAGGGAAATTAAATAGTAAAGATCACAAATGGTCCTTTCATCTTTAGGAACCAGGAGATACAGATGATTCATGTTTGCAACATTGAAATATGGGTAATCACAAACATAATGGCAGGTAAACTGTATTAAATTCAGGTTACACCCATAGCTCACAACAGCTCTGAGGAAGATAAGGGAGTGACTGGGGATGAACTGGCTCAGGCAGCAACTTGCAGACTCAAATTATTATAATAACACAGAAGAAAATCAGTCCTCCGGGGAGTCTGGTGAAGCTTAATCACATAAAAGGAGGACCAGAATGAGGATTTAAGGTCCAAAGGCCTAGTAACTAGCATAATTAACTTACTTTAATAGATTTAAGCAGTGTTGCTGTTTTGGTGACTGTTGGATGATCTGTCACAAGTCATTTGAACTGACAATCTAGACAAGCAAACCTTCATATAGATAATTTCCACAGTAAACAGCAGGCATATATATGTACAATGCAAAGTGATCAAATGTTTACGCCGTATGCCTCCAGAAAATAGATAGTGGGCTGTATGTTCTTCAGATTATCTGTGTGATTATCCCTAAATGCTTTGGCTTGATTGACGCCATGCAGCAGAAACTTACAGTAACTTGAGAGAGTCTTTACATCCAGGACAGGTGCACAAGAAATCAGGTTTCAGTTCTGGCACGCTTTGTGGAAACTAGAACCAGTGTGAAATCAGTAAAGCCTCACTGTAGTGTAAGCGCCATATTACATCCTTAATACTTAATTTAATTAAGATAAAATAACTGTGGGGGTGGGGGGTTGCTGCATGATATGGCCAAAATACATGTTAGTTTTGCTTAATATTATTTTAAAACACACTGTTAGTTCATATGGAATTATTACAGGTTGGCCTGCATATTTCTGACCAAATGTATTTGTGTCTTTTGGGTTGCAGGGCATTCATCAAGATTCATCAACATCCAAACTCAAACATTTAACCACTGAATTTACCTAAATATAGTGTCAAGTAGTTTAATGTCTCCAAGAACAATGCAGCTCCTACTTTGGTGCACTACTTGAAGTTTGGTACCTTTGATGAATTTGTACATTTAAACGTTGAGTTGAATTCACATATTGCAGTTTGGTTTAGTCGTTGTCATTGGCAACGGGAGAAAGATTGGAAACTTTGACACTGAGACAGCTGATTTTTAGTCAGTTCTCTCTCATTGGTGTTTTTTTTTTTTACATTAGTATCATTTTAATGAAATACAGTGAGCTTAGGACCTAGCGCAACCCTCTTAAGTAAAACACACATCTGTCTTTGTGGCACCCTCTATTTGCATATTGCCCCTCCTCCTTGTTGTTATTCCTGTCAGATTACCTTACGTTGGGTGTACACCTATACTTACGTTACATCCAGGCATCACTTTTGCAGTTGAAAGCTGCAATAGTGAGTTACTATTTCTCCTGCTGTTGAGTGTGGCTTTATGCTGGCTGGGTCACTACAGTGACCACTCTTGCACTAGTGCAGAATGAATCTATAAGCATCTGATGATACAGTCAACCTTAACTAATTAAAACTAATGGCACATTTACATATTAAAAAAATCAAGAAATACAATACATCAAAACCAACAACAGTCATTATAGTCCAGAGGAAAATATGTTACATACATTTACAGTCCAGAGAAATGTTCTGCATCTGGATCACCTAAGGCAGTCATAAAAGTCACACACTCATTAAAGTAAAGATACTTAATAACCTTTCAATGGATGATTATAGGACAACCCTCCTCCTGGAGAGCTACGTTCCTGCAGGTTTTAACTCCAACCTGAATCTAACACACCCCATTCAATCAGTCAACAAATTCTGAATTAGTTGGATCAGCTGGGTGGATTAAGGTTGGATCTGCAGTCTGTGGGAAGGTAGGAGGAGAGTCGGAGACCACTGTTCTAGGAACACACTCTGAATAGGTACAGAATCTTTGCAGAATGTTTTTTTTGGGGGAGCCAAAAGTAGTTATTCTATGGCATCAGGTAAAGAACCTGTGGTGCCACCCATTTTTAACCCATTCTAGTTTTCACCCTTTTTTTTACCCATGCTAGTACATGGTGAAACAAACTCTAAACTGTAAAGAAACATTGGCATTATGGGATTTCAGAGCTGCAAATACTAATAGCATAATAATAGTGAACACATCTTACTTTTTACAACACTATTTATAATGTAACGTGATGTGGTGTTGTGTGGTAGCTGAGTTGTGTTATACTGGATAAAATCAATGCTCAGATCAAGTTCAAAGGTGGCTCCATATGTCCCTAATCTATAGCATCCACCAACTTGCTTTCAAGCCAGTTTTGGTGTTAAAGCCTGTTAGCTGTGAAGCCTGATAGGCACATACTCACATTCAGTCAAGCAAGAAAAACAGATTCCACACACACTCAGTCTCGGTGCCTATATGCCGAACATCCCACCGTCAAGTAGAGATCTGGGTCATACCATTATTACTGTAATAAATAAGAATATTTACAAAACATGTTACAACAGTCCTTAATACCTGTCCATAGCGTCCTCCCCGACTCCTAGACAGGAACACCCCCTGGATAGAGTGCCCAGGACACACCGAGTAACTCACTTCATTTGTTTGATTAAACCCCAGGTTGTTTTAGCATTTCTGTGCTTAAATTGCTTAATTAAAGACTTAATGGATGTGATGCGATGCACTGTCCTAGAATGGCATCTGTCTTCATAACTTAATGTAATGGGTTTTCCCTCCCTCCATCAAGAATAACTGTTGTTTTCAAATTTAGCTTTTGATCTACACTACATAGACAAAAGTACTGGGACACCTGCTCATTCATTGTTTCTTCTGAAATCAAGAACTGTCCTGCTTTTGTTGGTAACTGTCCAAATAAGGCTTTCTACTAGATTCTGTAGCATTGCTGTGAGGATTTGATTGCATTCAGCAACCCCAGTGTCAGTGAGGTCAGAATGTTGGATAATCGCTACCCCACCTCATCCCCAACTCATCCCAAAAGTGTTGGATAGAGGACCATCCATCATTCCTGAGAACACAGTTCCACTGCTCCACAGCTCAATGCTGGGGGGCTTTATACCACTCTAGGCCACACCTGGCATTAGGCATGGTGCCAATAGACAGGATTCTTCTTTACAAACATTACTGGGTGCACACACAGCCAGGAGGCTAACGTTCTTTGAAAATATTGCTGGGCACTAGACTGTGTTACTCAACTGCTGTAATCAACTTAGTTTTCACACTGTTTATGAAGTCTTGTTGACTCACAAGTTCAGAGTTTGGATCTGTTTGTTTTTCATCTTCTATAAAGGGAATTTTAAACCCCTTGGAATATTAAACTTTTTGTCATCAGCAACTCAATGTCATTTTTGCTCTCTGGCGTGGAGGCTGATGCTTTTGGTTGCTTTCTGCCTCCTGGTTGACATTGCATAAAAAACCCTATAGGTTATTGTTTATATGCTCCAGAAAGTCCTATTCCATTTGCAATACATCTCTACAGGGACTAGACAAGCTCTGCATGCGCATTGGGTAATGGCAATGGGTGCAATTCAAAGTACTGGAAAGGGTGTCCACAAACATTTGGACATGTAGTGTATCTCACAGATCAAATTCCGCTTAATATGGGTCTCATTGAATTACACCTTTGAACAAGGACCATGGATTACAGTCGACTCATGGCCCAGAGTCTTGGAAACCTTTACTCCGCTGTACTTCATTAGGGTGGGCTTCACAAAGGTGACACAGTGGAATGCATGACAGGTCAACTCAGTGAACCATGGGAATGTCGGCTGCAGAAAAGCTCCCAAAAGCAGTGACAGGGTGGGTCTCTGTGTGTTGTGGGAATGTGCAGGGCCGGTGAAGCACAAGGCTATCTGAGTGCTGGACCATGGTCAGTAGAATAGCAATGCTGTCAAAGCTTCCTGTTTGCATATGCTTCCTGAACAACAATGTCCACCCTGAAATATGGGCCAGCACCGGAAACAACACAGTCGAGGAAAATAAACAAAGAACACAGATCTTAATCAAAGTGATCATTTTAATCATATGTGTAATTTGTCATCCTTTATGCATAACTGATATAATTCACAAATTAATTTGCAATCCCAGCACTGTCACAACATATTACATGTTTAAAGAATTTGGGGGGTTTGCATAAAAATATTACATAAACACTGTATGAAAACATGACTGTGTACTGAGACAGATAACGAGAAGTTTCCTGGAATTGTCTGCTGTGGAGACCGATGCAGGAATGTGACCCCACTTAGCTTCCTCATATATCCTCCGTATGTTCATATTCAGCTGGCAGTCTTCCAATCCAAGCCAAATTATATCTATAAATTGTTCTAATCTGTAAAAATGTACAATACTGTACTGTCAAATCTTTGGAAACAACTAAGCTTGTTTATAGAGATATTTTATGTGGAATAGATTTATAATACAGGTTCAAATTGAACTTAATAAATATAATCATTTTTCCTCAGTTATCCCAGAAAGGTATCCCATGTTTTACACATGCTTCCCAGAGCTAGTGTTAGCCTAGCTGCTAACCTCATTGCCTATTACCTGCTTGCCTCCCAGCAGTGACTTCCTGGCCCTTGAAGTTTGAGATACCTATATCCAGGAAGTGGCACCTAGGAGAACCATGCTCACAAGGTCGTGTTCGTGCAGCAACCTGCTTTAAGATACTTAACAAAGTCTGGCAGTGGTGTGTTGGTCACCAGTGTTACTGATAGACAGTCATGGCAGATATTGCAGAAAGCTGACTATAAGCTTATGGTTTAACAGAGCTACTCATTCTGATATTGTTTAGCAAGGCTTTGGCTAGTGTGCTTGGTTTATGTAACACATCTGTGTCAATACTAGTCCCTGTAGAAATATACTACCATCAATACAATAGGACTCTCTGAAGCAGATAACATGAACTTATTGCTGGCACCAAGCCTATTTCCAGGCCCTAGAGGGGTATAAAGCCCCCCAGCACTGAGATGTGGAGCAGTGGATCTGTATTCTCTGGAACGATGGATGGTGCTCCATCCAGTACTTTTGGGATGAGTTAGGGAGTTGGAGAATGAGGTGGGGTGGTGACCATCCAACATCCTGACCTCATTAACACTCTTGTTGCTGAATGCAATCAAACCCTCACATCGATGCTCCAAAATCTAGTAGAAAGCCTTTGCTGGACAGTAGAGACGGTTACTCCAACAAGAGCAGGATAATAGACTTTAGATGAAACAATGAAAGAATATGTGTCCCAATACTTTTTGTGTATAATGAGTCAAGACTGTTACTTAACAGTATTGGGGTTTTAAAATTGGCCTTTTTTATTTTCTTTAAGGAGAACCATGTACCAAACTCTCATTATTAAACTATGCAGAGACAACCAAACCCATAGCCTACACTTCTGTAGGCCCATTGTTGAAATGGGCTGTTTTTGCATCCAAGTTTCTGTATATGGGCTGTATGGACTGGGGAGTGAACTGTACACTGTGAAACAAACTTTAACAATGTACTTCAATGTTCATTTAAAAAAAGGGAGGACAATGAAGTTCTCAATGATACAGGACCTTTAATGTCCCTTTCATTGTCCTGCCAGGTGCATGAAAAAAAAAAAATATATATATATACAGTATAAGGTGTAATCAAAATACAATATGACAAAAGGTAGGTGTCAGATTTAGTGTCATACAGAGAACTAAGCGTTCAAGAAGCATAATAATATCATTTTTAAAAGGCTCCTTAACACCTAACGGTTCCATCAAGAGCCTTTTTAAAAACACAGTATGACATCTATTCCATCGCAGATCACAGAATCCGGACCACTTCTTTCTCTGTGGCTCAGACACAGACATGGCACAAAGTGAAGATAAAGAGCACACTGGATCCGGTAGCATGATCGCTCTATTACAACAAAACTTGCTTTAATTTCTATACATACTTTCATGTAGATCTATGCATATTGTGGCTGAACCAAAATAAAAACACTTTAGGACTTTAGGTTTGTTGTAAAAAGCAGAATACATATAAATCTAAATTGAATTGTATTAATATTACATTTGAATCCATCTAGAAGTGATGCAAGGTAACATCTTAGAACTTTTTGATATATAAAATATTCTAAGGCTTTCATAATACACCATTGGAAATGTGAAGGCTCATGACTAGGCTCTGGAGAAATCTCAGGAGTCATATTTGGTCCTGCGGTGCAACACACAATAAGCTGCTTTTGATACAACACACATTAGATGCACAAGTGACTCCATAGAAGGCTAATTTGAATACTGAGGTTTCTGCAGGACCATGTTATTTGGAGCTTTGTGGTAAGGGGACTTCACAGCTGGGGTGGTTGAAACTGTTAGGTAGACAGTCAGCAACATTATGGAATATGATCCTCACTCTTCTTGTTGAGGTACTCCAGCACAAACACCTGTAGGATCTTGTTGAGGTTCTCAATCGTGGCGCGGTCCAAATTCTCCTCGTTGTCATCAAAGGTATGCCACACAGAGGGGAATGGGGTGGGGATAAGGTGGAGAACACGAACCCCTGTGAGAACATAGTGAGTGATGAGGCTTGGAGTAATAAGACTCTTATAAGAGGTTCTTATATTAAATACTATAATATCTTTATCTCCTGCAGTCAGTCTTCTTTTTCTCAAAGATCAGGCTCTCACTAACTACAGCAATAACCTTACAGTTAACCCCAAACCTTCTATCGACTTCACTTGTTGTATCGCACTGCATAATATGTTGTAAGAGATGTAAATAGAATTCCAGGCATCCAGGAGGACTTTTATTAAGTTACACTGCCTGTCTTACCACAGACGGAAAAGTGTAACATGCCAAAACTAAGGCCTTAAGCCTAAAATGACCTAGAAGCGGTTGACAAGCTGTATGGTTTCCTTCTCTGCTAACCTTCCAAATGCTGTTACCTGGCTGCCTACACTTGACCTTAAAATATAGTGACCGGTATGAGACCGGCATGCCCTCTAGGGGCAGTAGAAATATCTGCAGGTACAAAGCAAATGCAAAAAAAAAAAAAAAAAAAAATTAATTATCAGTACTACTAAATTAACTTATTAATTGATGGTTAATTTACAGGTGAAATATAAATTTAGACCAATTATAGAGAGCATTCAAATTTCATGCTCAGTAAAAATTTTGTTTTTAATAAAAATTAGTGCACAGTAACTGCAGTACTGAACAAACTACATAATATATCGGGCACTGCTGTTTAGCTGGTGCATTGTGTCTATTCCTATAATGAACCGGCTAAATATTTTCCACAAGGGTGTGCTATTAGTACTCAAACAGCTTTTGGTGCTTTGCATCAATAACACTGTGTGAGCTTCCACATACACCATAATCACATATTCATGATCTATTTTTGTACCACTTTTCATTTTTCACATTTCTCTTAAACATCCATTAAACATTTGTTAATAAAAAAGATTCACCAACATGTCATTTACCAAGACAAATTCCTCATGTGTACATGGATTCTGACAAAGCAAAACTATGTGAGTATAACTGGCACTTTGATATTACCTCTGCTAAGGAACGGCATATGGTCATCCTGAACTGGACCCACAGGCAGACCCGGCCAGAAGTACTGAACCTCATTGGGGTGATCCTTCAACTGCCCCAGTACGTGCAGACGCCGCTCTAGAAGCAAGAGGACAGATTATCTACTGCTCATCTGTGCCTAGAATGACCACACAGTGTTGGAGACTCAAAACAGAGACTAAGATCATAGGTCAGGGAAAGTCTATAAGCAAATGATCAAGTGCAAGTGTGTCTTGCTTAGTGAACTATGCTACACTCGGGTCAAGCAGCTGCAAAATATGAGGGACATCACAGTAAAATACGAGACAATACACTTTGTCCAATGCTGAGGTTCAGCAGAGTTTATAAAAAGGGTTTTGTAAACATTTCAGTTTGATAAGAACCTGTAGTGACCCGTTCCATTTCACAAGCATTTTATAATTTCTGACATTTGTTTGTAATTGCACAGGGTTTCGGCCTCCTTCTAAAGCTATAACCCTCCTCCATGATCCATACCATCTGCTCAAGTAAGAAGGACAGGAGGAGGGGAAGGAGAGAGAGCAGGACACTCTGCCAAAATGGAGAGGAAGACAGAAGAAACAGGGATGAGAGCGTTAAGAGGGGAAGAAAGAGGCTTACCGATATTTTGGAGCCTGGAGAGCCACCTGGCAGTGTTGGAGAACTGGTTACCAAAACGAGGCATGGGACCACCAATCAGGTCCAGCAGAACAAAAAGATCCTGGAACGGAAAAGAGGGAGACGAAGAGGAAGCGAGTAAAAAGAAAGAAAAAAAAGAGAAAGAAACAGACAGAGAGCGAGAGCATGAGAGAGGGTAGAGAAAATCTTTCCTAAACAACGTTGCCGTGTTTCGCTCTTTAAGATAAGCTTTCAAAGACTCCGCTTCCCACCAGTCTTTGAGAAAAGACATGATGTCATATGCTGCCCAGTGTCTGCAGCACTACCTCATGGGAAGACTCCACACCAAGGCCTGACTGTCTACGAGAGTGTGTGGTGTGTGCTCTCAATAAGCCCAGTCTTATCCTCTAAGTGCAAACTGTAATTAACACACTGTTTCCTGCACAACAATCTGCAATGGTTCTTTGAGCTGAGTGATGCCATGGTAGAACCCCTTCCATAAAGAACCACGTTCAATAGAGATGTGAAGAACCTTTAAATTGGTAAATAACCTGTAGATCAAGTGAAGGTTCTTTAGGCCTATAAATTCTTCTTCACACAGATTTTTTTTTCTGGCCAAACCAGACTGAAGGAAAACCGGATCCTAGTCCTACCCTGGGAAGGGTGTTAGGCATTAGGTTACGTGTGTGATTACTGTTTCATTTATAATGATTACCTAAAAGATAAAAGTACTCAGATTACTTTTGGATTATTTCTGATCTAGCTGTGTTATTTTTCTTCATACTGGTAAATTGCTAACATTTAAACCACGATAAGGACGAACCCCTAATATCCCCTCATCCTTCTTCATATATTTAAAAAACACGCATACCTTTGTTATCCAGTGACTGATAACAACAGGTATGTGCGTTTTTTTTTTTTAAAGAAAGACAGAGCACTAAAATCCCCTCATCCTTCTATCTTTCTTCCTTTACAAAACCACTCATAACTACTGTTTTCAGTTATAAGACTGATTTCCCAGACAGGGATTAAAGCAGCATTATGTGGCATTTCTACCTTAAAATAACAGCTTCAAAATCCTGTTGATGCTCCACTGAACTGTTACAAGGGAAACAGCCTCTCTATCATTTTTACGCCAGGCTCGACACGCCAGGTTCTGCACTATGTAACTTTAATGAAGCGGGCAGGACAATGCTCACGAGAACCGTGCAAGAAACATCATATTAGTAAAATCCTGTAATATTACTCTACCAGTCAGTTCACACCATTCTTCCACCTTCAGTGACACCTTCAGTCACTCAGCTTGTCCAGAAATTCATGTAAGCGTGTCCTGTAAGTTCCACTTCCTGATTGTAGGGGAGCCCATGAGCAAGAACTACATAATGCTGCTTTAAGCTTAGTCCTGATCTACACTGCATTCTAAATGGAAACTCAAATTAGCAGAAAATGTAATGTAAGGCCATGAGTTCATTCTATTTTTTGTGCCTTTATCTCATGATCACAGCTTATTTTTCTTGAGAAAACAAAGTTGTAATCTTGAAAAAACAACCTTTTATCACAAGATGATAAGAAAAACAAGTTGTGATCTAGAAAAAAACAATGACTTGTACATTTGAAACAGGGAGCCTAGTTGTTTAGTTCAGGGCTCTGTTTAATTCCTGATATTTATGGCCACACTCAGTAAATTAATAAAATAATATTCTGATGTTATTGATGTGGACTAGGATATGATGCTTAATTAAAACTATAATTAAAAATAATTTATTAAAAAGTAGCTGTAATCTTATTACAAATATTGTCAAATGTATTCTTCTGTCCTAGTCTATTACTACTCAACACTGCTTGGGAATAATGATATTCTTGGTGCAATTACACTGGGGTCTGTAGTAAAGGGGGTAACCTTGGTGACTGTGCCTTGTAAGGCTTCTGGGATGCACACTTTTTACCCATTTTACCCATGTAAAAGTGTGCTCTTATAAGAGAAACGTACGATGCTGTGTAGCTGGTTTGTGTCTGTAGCTCCCTTGGGGTGTGCGGTGCTCTCCATTTTGTGGGCCAGGTGGCGGGAGCCATAAAGAGAGTCAGTGGAGGACCACTGAAACAGAGCCTCCTCTCCATCAAAGAAGAGCAGCTGCAGAGACAGGTCTGACCCTGAGTCCTGAAAAACATACAAAAATCACAATACACACTTGCTGCCATCTAGTGGTGAGTATATCAAATTAAATCAGATTCTAATGGCATGTTTGTAATTTGTATAATATTTCTGATTATCCTTCTTATCATTTAATAACTTTAATGATTTAGTAAATAAAATAAAACTGATCTGTATTTATGAAGAATTTGAGTGTGGGCTCACGCATAGCGCTTTGCAGTTTAATATTTTGGGAGTTAACTGAGCTATTGCATTTAAATATTATAGTAGAATATAAACACTATAGCGTAATGGTGTGTGAATGATGCCTTGTGCTGTCATGCTTCTTTGACATTTCTCTCTACTCCCTTCTGTTGATGTATCTCCTCTCCAGTCAGTCTCACTGTCACACTGTCAAATAAACAGTCCCCTCTGCCCTCCAAAGGGAAGAACTGTCACTTACACATCAGCCCAATTCATGCAGGCAGCATTTTTAAAAGCCTGTGCTGGAATAACACACAGAGAACTTTCCAAAAGGTAAACGGATGAGCTGAATTACCTGCATTACAACTGGGGAAACAATTAATGTGGCAGTTCACTGGCCATATACCACATTTTCTCAGTTAATCGTCATTATTCTGAGCTATTCTTGAAACAGAACAGTCAATTTGTTCGATTGGTTTGAAAATGACAGCTTCACTTTTCATTTTGTTCACATTTAAGATGAATAAACCAAGGAACCAACAGGAAAATCAAAACTTGCATTCAAAAGTATTGGAACACCGGCACATTCATTGTTTCTTCTGAAATCAAGGGTATAAAAAAAAAAAGTTTCTCCTGCTCTTGTTGGAGTACCTGTCTCTACTGTCCACGGAAGGCTTTCTAATGGATTTCAGGGCACTGTTGTGAGGCTTTGATTGCATTCAGTGACAAGAGCGTTAGTGAGGTCAGGACGTTTGATGATCAGCACCCCACCTCATCCTCAACTCTCCAATTTATCCCAAAAGCACTGGGATAATTGGCATAATCCATACTGGCATGGTGCCAATAGGTTAATGTTTATCTGCTCAAGAGAGTCCTAGTCTATTGGCAATACTTCTCTATAGGGACTAGATAAGCTGTGTGTGTGTGCATTTGCACATCTGTTGTGTATGCACTGCACATCATGCTTTTAAGACGATCTCTAGTTCAACTGGCTCTGTATTGTGCCTCATTTGAAATGCAGCGCAATGAGGAAGGATCCTTATAACTTCATTTAAATTAATTTGTGGAACTAAACTACTGTAGGCTGTAAATTAACTGTTTTGTAGCTTATTTTTCATAAAGTGAACTTTACCTCTGGAAACAACGTTTATGTTCTACTTGAGGTCTTTTATTTCAGCCATTCGTTTATTTTTTTTTCTACATGAGTTTTTCATAATAGCGGCCCTTTAAGGTTTTTGCATCACCTAAAAAATTACCATTTTAAAGAATTTCCTTAACGCATCTCACCTTTATAGTCTTCAGCTCTTGGTCAAGTGCTCGGGCCAGCTCTAGGATCATGGAGCAAGGTACGGCTGAGTCAGTGGCCCCCAGGAACTGTCGGCCGTGCCACTGAGGAGGGTAGTATTTAGAGTCGAAGTGGCAGGCCAACACTAGCTGCCGCTTGGCAGAGGGGTTGAGAGTGGCAATTATGTTAGTGAAAGGCATCTGTCCGTATGGTGTGTTGCCTTGAAAATGGTCCTCAGTCACCTTCCAGCCAGCCTTCAGTGCACCCAGGGTAGATTTAATTTGCTGGAGACAGAGAAAGAACACTGAATATGATTAGGCTTTTTTTCAGCTGGCATGAGCATCACGTCCTTAGACTGACAAAGACAAACACATGCTCACACCTTCTGCACTGCCTGGCTTCCTGTGGAACCTGGGTAACGCACCACCAGCATGGGCTTCAGGTCTGTCTCCCACATATTATCGATGTTTGTGTTGGCCAGAATACTGGTCAGATCACTGGAACTCAGAGTGCTCGCCTTGTGGTACAGCTGGAAAAGAAAATGAATAGAAAAAAAAGAGTAAATCTTAAATCCATGATGTTGTTGCAGTCTTATAATACTGATGTATCAATACCAGGAGTCTGATCACATTAAATTACTTCTTAAGATGCTCACAGCAGACATTTAAAAAAGCATTCTGATTGGGTAAAGGTACATTCACAAAAACCTTGTATCTCCAAAATGGCAACTTTACAGTAGAAGGAAAAAACACTTTCAATGGAAGTCAATGTAAAAATATTCATAAAGTATAATAAATAAAAGTCATTTTGGAGCATTTATATTGGTGCATTCATTGTAAAATACAACAAAAATTAAATACATAATGTGAAGAACAACTGCCAGGGTCCCATTATAGCAAAAAGTGAAACATGTCTAAAATGGAAATACACAGTATTTGCATAACTGTGGAAATATTCAGGCCTGCTGTGATGCCCTATACCACTATTGCGTAGCCCTACTGGTCAGTATGGTTAGATGCTACAGATCTGGCGTGTTTTAATTGTGCAATGCTGCTCTGTGAATTCCTAATTATGTTGGTGGTTAACCTGAAGCATTAAGCCTTCAGTTCTACTTGAGAAGGCCCGGCCTTGGGAAGAACCTGTTTATGTGTATCAACCTATATTCTACAGGGGAAAAGTCTTGATAGGACAATGTTCTTTTTGTCTGTGAACCTAAGAGATCTCCACAGAATAGTATATTACATTAGTATAGTACACACAGTACAGTACACATACACTGTCTGTAAATGTTTGGCAATACCTAGCCTTTCAATTTATTTGGAAAACCTTGCCATCAATAGCTGTAATAAAATTATTAAAGACTAACCTGGTGTACTTAGAGGAAAACCTGGGAACACATGTATCTACAGTATGTGCGACGGGGTACATTAGGTCCCCCATCTGTATATACTGTAGGTACATGGTGGTTATCCCCTTCCCCTATCCCCATGGTGGTTAACCACAATGTATAACGATATGAGGCAGGATGTGGCCATGAGCAAGATGTTCATTAAAACAAGAACCAAAACTGAACTGAAAACAAAATTACACCCAAAGATAAAGCACAGTCTATGGTGCATCATTGACTAGGCAGTTTTTTCTTGGAAAGAGAAGGTGTTCCCATTAAAGAGCCCACAGTGTTAAAAATGTGCATGCGTGAATATTTGCATAAACAATATTCAGAAACACAACAATGACTTTATTAACTTTTCTTTCATCCTTCAATTCCGTTTAAAGAGAAAAATATATGCAAGTGTCCATTTGATAGTTAGTGATGTTTGCTGAAATTGTCGTATTTGCTCAGTCAACAAAAGCAACTGTGCACCAGTCAGCTTGTGAGTCACTATTGTTTAATGTCATTGACCAAAGTCTCATTACACTCCATTTACAGACTCTATCACTTAGTATTAGGCAGCTGACCTTCCGTGGGAAAGGACTCAAATGGGCTCCTACTTTTCTGGCTGATAAAATCAGCAGCTATTAGTAGTTCCAGGAAATTATCAGACATCTACCACTGTCAGCTGATAAGGGAACATTGTTTGAGATGCAATTTCCCATTATTTGTAAGGACTAAAGGTTATATGACTAGATACATTGCTTGCTTTAATTGTATAAAACATTTTGTGCCACTTTATGCCATAATTCGCCAGCTGTCATTGACATTCTGTCAAACTTTCATGATGAATGGACCAAACAAAATACTTAAAAATGAAATAAAATACAAATTTTTACATTGATTTCCAATGTACAATTTCTCCTGTAATCTGTAAAGCCATTTTGAGGATTAACTGTAACTGTAATACTTTGTCACTGTCACTTCTTATCAGTATTTATATAATGTAGGAATTGCTGGTAAATAAAAATAAACCAACAACAACAAACAAATGGATATACGAGATTTTATTTTACAGCAACCATGTTAAATGTTCTATTTTCTAATTAGCTGGCTTGTATTGTGACTCACTTACAAGCAATCTGTCTAAAAAACCTCCTTATACCTTTACAATAAATACGTAGGGATAAATTGCTGCAGCCTGAATAGACTGATATGAGTAAATGTGTATACACAGAAATATGTAAAAATGACATGCATAAAAACGGAGAATAATCTGTTATCACAGGTTAGTTGCCAGGTAGAGATTAAATAGACTAAATGTTTTGAAACCTCAACCATGTTTAAACAGGATCTTATGTTATTTAATTAAATGAACATTTTCCATGATATGAACACTTTATGACTTTTGAGTATCTGCTGTTTGCATGACAATTAATAGCTGAAACCATGTCAAGAACAGTTTAACTAAAACTACTGTGTCGGGCTCGGCAATATGGTAAATAAATAATATTATTAAATTATTTAAAGACAATTTCACGATACACAATATTTATTGCAATATTTTGACATGCAGACAAAATGCATCAGTAGCAACTGGTTCTTAAAAACTGCTATTCAAACACAGAGTACAGGGATTTCTATTCAGAATCTGCTGAGCTTCATCTAATTAAACAGCACTAACTACACATTCTGTAATGAAATGTGCAGTTGGTCAGTGTTCTTTAAGCACTGATGATATCCACGTTGCTCTTGTATCGCGATTACAAAATCATCAAAATTTCAAAAGAATATTGTTATGTCCAGTTTTACCATACATAATTAAACTAATAGTATCAGTCATCATAATATAACATTTTTAATCAGTATCAGACAATATTAGCACTGGATCCAACACAAACCAAGGTGTGGCTAGTTAAAATGCCAGACAGTGCATGTAGCATGTTGAGTAATCCAGTTACTGTTGGTGCTGTTATCTTGAGCAACAACCCTACAGTTTCTACAGTTTTCACGGCCTCTGTCAGGTCCCCAATGTACACACGGCAGTTTCACAGATCTTGGTGGATGGAAGAAGGTGTGGCAACACTGGAAATGAGCCGATCAGACTTACAGTAATTCTCTGGGTGTTAAATACAACTCCTGATGTCTGATGTATTTAACTTATAAACTAAAACATGTGCTACATAGGGCCATTTTGAAAAAAATATTTATGAAGAAGCATCTACAAAATATTTTCTTTATATTACCCTTGGAGTCTTCATAGTTCTATAAAGTTCGTAAAAAAACAACCATAAAGAACCGTTTTGGTAATACAGATGTGTGATTATGAAGGTCTAAAGAACCTTGATATAATGTCAACGTTCCCTACTAACTTAGAGGTTCTTCACACTCACACACCTCATTCTCCACCTGTTCTTGCGCAGTTTTAATGCTGATGTTTACCAGTGTTTTCTTATGTGCTATTTGTTTAGTTTACAAGGATAACGGGATCCATCATTATAAGAGCTTAGCTGTGAACAGTTATCTAGTTTAAAAACACATCACGAATCTGATGTAGAATTTTACTTAAGACTATTTATGTGAGGTATTACAGCAGTAAAAATGAGAGTAAACGACAGGGACACGAATCCAAACCCAGTAAGGAATAGACGATAAATAAACAATATCTTCACATTGGGAAACACTTATGTAAATAGTGTAAATACAAGTCTCAGTGTTTTGAAAACTATAATAAAATTCACATATATTCCAAATGCAGAATCTCTGTTTTTCACTCTATATTTGGACAGACAAATGCTGCCCTCAACACTTCCCCTTTCTGAATTGCAAATCCTCAGATGACACATATGGTAGTGACGCTTAGCTGTAGTGTTGAAAGAGAGAGCATGCTGCTGCTTGTTTGGAGGGAAAATTATACATTGCATATGCCTGGTGAGTAATTATGTGGTCCGGTGTGACCACACAGGCAACAGAAATTTCAAGAGCATTAAGTACAGGGGAGCTGCAGCTGGAGGTTATTCGTAGGAGAGCCTACTCTGAGCTGAGTAGGAGAACCTTAATGAAATCTAAAATATAGGTTCATACTAGCTGGCAGGAATATACATCACACTCGTAACCATAGAGGTGTCATAGAGGAACCACTCTTTGTTCCTATGGGTTATGTGGAACCATTTCCAAAAGGTTCTTTAAATAACAATACGTTATTTAATTTGCCATGTTCTAAATAAAACAGGGGTGGGGAACTTTGATCCTGGTGGGCCGGACTCCAGCACAATTTTATTCTTATATCTCTCAAACGCATCTGATTCAACCCATTCAATTAATTTCTGGGTTGAGTAGGAGTGTTAGGCCCTCTGTGCTGAATCCAGGCCCTCAGGCCCCACAGTTCCCCACTTCAAAAACACCTTTGTTAAAGAACCCCTTTATAAGAGTGTAGCTGTTTTGTTTGAGGAACCATTGCTGTAAATGGGATATGTGTGTGTGAAGAACCCAGGACACTTAAAGCTTCCATACCAACATAGGGGGTTTTCACAGAACCTTTATTCTTAAGATTGTAGACGTGTCATCCGGCATTTTACACAGCATTGATCATGTCTGACGTCAGACACCTTTATTTGGTCTCAAAGTTCATGTTGGCTTCCCGTTATTATCACTAATTCTACCCAAGATCTGTCAACAAGCACGTCAGTCACGCTCAGTGAAATGCACAATCACAGAAAGTGCTCCATTTAAAGGCAGACTGGCTGATCCCTGCTCCAGGCCAGTCTGACTAATGCATGAGCTTATCAATTCAACGCATCCCGTCACTGAGGTCTAGAACAGAGTATGTCCAAGTACGGACAGAGATAGATGGGTAAGATAAAGACAGATAAGAAAGATAGAGCTCCTGTGGCAACCTTGATTTGACACAAATGTAAGACAGATTACCATCACTCAGAGAACAGTCAGTGATGAATTACAGCACACTGCCATTCAGACAGGCTCTCTTGGGAATCTGAGAAAGCGTCAATGGGATTTCATTCCACATCTATAAATATCACGATCTCCATTGGGGGGGGGATCGATGAAGAAGAGTGTGCTGCCATAGCAACAAGGCGAAGAAAGGGAATGAGAGAGAGAGAGAGAGAGAGAGAGAGAGAGAGAGAGAGAGAGAACAAGGTGGATGAAGGGGGATGAAGATGTCCAAGACACCTACGATACAATCTGCTCACCCAAGTGCATTCTCTCACCAGTAACGGGTCCATTAATAAGGGCAGGATGCACTAACTGTGCGTCGACTGAGTTCTGTATTGTTAAAAGCTGAAAGTCATCAGTAAAGCCGAGAAATAAAAGACTCAGTAGCTACTGCGCATTTGTGATGTATCGATATAGCAGATACAGACCACCGTTTTAAAGAAATCCACAGAAAAACAGCAGGCTTACGGATGATATGTTATTCGATACAGCCAAAAAAAAAACTTACAGTCGGGGTAACACATGAATCATCGCCTGCAAAACTAATTATTCCCACTCGCCATTCATTTTTTCTGGAAAATGTAACATTTTCGCCCTACAATCAGTCAAAATGTGTGAAAACTGCGAAGCAATCCCCACGAGAGAGTCATTCTTATGGACAGAATGAGTTGGTGAACTGCGCAGAAACGGAGATTCAGCCCACACGTTCTCCCCATAAAAAGGTAAATAACGGTACCTTCTCCTGAGTCCACGGTATCTGGGCACGGATGGGGGCCGTAAAGGCCAAAAAGACGCCGAGCAAAGTTAAGAGGCACATGGTGGAGTCGTCTAGAAGCGGTCGTGTCTCCACAGGCTGTTTTACGCACGGTGCGTTCCGCTCGCCTCCACCGACTCCTCGACTCTTCTGCTCCAGATCATGTGAGGGACTCGAGGGAGGACCCGTAAGCCCCGAGCATAAGCCTGGGTCTCATTCAATAAACACAGCCTGGGAATAGATCGGCAAATGCACTGTACAGCGGTTTTGGATGACGTAAACGACGTACTGTTTATTTCATTTACAGTTTTCACAGATTTTATTCCAAAATCATTAATATATTAAGTAACCCCCTAAAAAAACAAAAAAAAAAAACTTTCACCCCTTTGCATACTAACTTTACCCAACCAAAATGTAAAAAAAAAAAAAAAAAAAAATATATATATATATATATATATATATATATATATATATATATAGAAAATATATAAAAAAATAAATATATGGATGAATAAGGAAAAATCCAGTCATTAACTCCGGATAGATACAGATAGATATGTAATCTACTCCAGACACACTTATAAATATAAACTTCGTTTATATACAGAGATATAACTAAACGAAACAGCAAAATTAATAGAAATTAGATGTAAGAAGTGATAAAGTGACAAAAAAGTACTAAAAAGTACTAGACACCCAGATGCCAAGTACAATACATAGGCCAATAAGAAAGATAAGATATATTTTAATTATACTATAAGATAATTTAATTAAGCCCTTATCTTCATGTCTATAATTTGATTTTTAACGTGCTGTGGGGTTATGTAATGGTAGATGTATTTTGTGTATGATTTAAAATTGAATATTTATTTTATGATGTGATTCGCGATTGGTTGGTGAAAACACGTGAGCCATGACGCGCCCACAAGCGTCTGGTGACGTACGCAAAACAGGAAGAAGGCTGTGCTGCATGCTGCAGCAGTGCTGGTCAGGTCTTCATCATGGACAACGACGTTTTAAACTTGAAGAAACAGCTTTTGGATAAAGACGCCGAGATCGCTGCATTAAAACAGAAACTCGATCAAATCCAAAAGGTTTGCTTTCACGTGTCCAATGCCTTAAAACATTACAACATACAGCACGAGCCCGGTTACTGTGCGCATGCTTAAAGCGTTTAAAGCCACATTACTGTTCTATTTGTTTCAGCAGACTAACCCCTTACTAACAGACTTACAAGACAAAGTGTCTGATCTGCCCCCTCTGCAAAACACATCCTTAAGCAATGAAGACATCATGAGATACAGTAGACAGCTGCTCCTGCCTGAGCTCGGGGTTAAAGGTAACACCCTAGTGAATATAGCCTAATCTGAATCACCGTTTGCATTACATTTGACCTCCCAACCTGTCTCC
The DNA here is from genome assembly GCF_030463535.1 of Salminus brasiliensis. NCBI lineage: Eukaryota > Metazoa > Chordata > Actinopteri > Characiformes > Bryconidae > Salminus > Salminus brasiliensis. The sequence goes on along the minus strand of NC_132887.1, from coordinate 16,707,078 downwards.
TGTATTTACAGGTCAGAGGAGCCTTTCAAACACATCTGTTCTGGTTGTGGGTTGTGGAGGTTTAGGCTGTCCTCTTGCTCAGTACCTCGCTGCTGCAGGAATAGGTAGGTTCCAATGTCCTGAATAAACAGCTTGTATGTGCTCTGGACAAAAATTCATTATGGAACACAAACTGAATATTCACCACCTGACGTAAATATTATAGCCATGGATTTCAATAAATGATTCATTTAGTACTACACCTCCACACTGGCCCAGTTTATTTAAAAATACACTTAACAGCAGTGCAATAGAGTTTTCTATTTCTGTGTTTAACCCATCAGTGCCAGTGAACACACACACACACTAGTGAATTGTGGCAATAACAGCACACACCTGGAGTAGTGCGAAGCCACCTTATTGCCTGAGAGAGCTTTTTGGGGGGGAGGGGGAGGTGTCTTGCCTAAGGCCACCTAGGCCACGGATGTTGAACCACTTGAAGGCGATAGAACAGGCATCTGGCAAACTGACCCCTAACCTTTAGGCCATGGCTATGCACCATCAGTGAAGAACATTCTTCTTTTTCTTCGTATTATTATTGTTATTGTTATTATTATGCCTATTGTGGTCACTGGGAAGCTGGGTTTGTATGTTTTACACTTGCAGGGCGTTTGGGGCTGCTGGACTATGATGAGGTGGAGCTGAGTAATCTTCACAGACAGGTGCTGCATACAGAACATACCCAGGGTCTGCCAAAAGCCCAATCTGCAGCAGACGCCCTCAGCAGGTACTTTCTTATCTTATTTCTAACTGAATACAGAATGGTTCTTAGAAAAGACCAGGGCCCAGTTTTCCAAAAATATCTAGAGTGTTTAGACTATTAGGTAAGATGCTTATGGGAAAACTAGATCAGAGGTGGGCAATTCCGTTCCTAGATGTCTGGATTCCTGCACAGTTCTTTGATTTTCCTGCTTAAGCACACCTGGTTCAGCTCGACTGCTAATCGCCAGGTTTAGGAGGTCTGTTGGAGCAGGGAAATCAGCAAACTATGCTGGACTCTGGCTCCTGTTGCCCTTTCCTTGTCCTGGATAGATTACAGGCTGAAGATACATGTTAGAAGTTGATGTTAGTGTTTTGACAGGTTGAATTCTACCGTGCAGTGTGTGCCGTATCATCTCCAGCTTTCCTCTGAGAATGCCCTGCAGCTGATCCAACAGTATCCTTTGCTGGGATGTTTGACTAATGTAGATAAATAAATGTCACAGATGATCGTTTGGGTCTTAAAACGTGGTATAAAGTTTGGTCCGGAAAAGCTGATGTTGCTAGCAGTGAAAGAAAGCAAACAGCCACCATTTCAAATGACATGATGCAAATTGATGGCTACTAGTTTCCAGTCACTGTTAGCCACATTAGCATGTCTGCTTAAACAATTTCTTTTCCTTCACTTCTTGTTCTTTATGTATGACATTGTGGCTGACTGTTCAGATAACGTACCCACACGGTACCTTGTCAACGATGCCTGTGTTCTGAGTGGCAAGCCTTTAGTGTCAGCTAGTGCCTTGAGAATGGAAGGACAGGTAAGACGGCTGCTAACAACAAGAAAATCCATGTGAGCTTTGCAGATGATTGTACATCAAGTTGGCTCTCGCTTGCTTGCAGCTCACTGTGTATAACTACAGAGGTGGGCCGTGCTACAGGTGTTTATACCCTGTCCCCCCACCGCCCGAGACTGTCACCAACTGCTCCGATGGAGGTGTCTTAGGAGTGGGTAAGTTTATAGAATTCTGCAAAATAGTGCAGGATTATAAACTGAAAATTATTTGGGTGTGTCATGGCATCGTCCACAATGTGAGATTGTTGTTGTGTTCAAATTTTAATTTTGATTTGTTTGCTTTTGTGAAAAAGCCTTATTTCCCAGTGAATCAAAATCAGATTAAATTGTGATGGCCAAAGTTTTGCACTAAGGCCCAACTAATATGTTGTGACAGTTGAGAAAAGAGTGTTTGTCAGGATTTCACAATGAATGGACCAATAGAAATGCTTCAGAAAATAAGGAATAACATTTTTCTACATTGATGTCCATTGAAAGTGGAAAATCCATTGAAAGGGTTTTCCCGTCTCCTGTAAAGTTCTAATTTTGGACATATGTCATTTGCAATGATGTATTCCTCAACTTTAACTGTGTAAACAATTACAGCATTCATTCTGTTCAGGTTTTTCTGACCCCACCACTACACACTGCCTATAGAGATTGCACAGAAAGCCCCTTTTAGTCTAGGACTAGGCTTAATGGGTTTGGAAAAATGGCCCCTTGTGTGTGGTAAACATGCATGTGAATAAATAAACTGTACTCATGCAAAATGTTTACTTTTGTACATGTGACCAAGTTTGCCACCGGTAATTATAGGTGTCCTGAGTTTGCAAGCCTAAGGCTTAACCTCATCAACAGAAAAACATATGTGCCTCCTCCTCCTCCTTACAGTACCGGGAATCATGGGCTGTCTTCAAGCTTTAGAGGTTCTGAAGATTGCCTCTGGTCAAGGATGTATCCTTCATTCAAACCACACGAAATAATCATAGCTCACTTCACTGTCTTATTACATTACAGTTGGCAGTATGTGAAAGTGTTTGTCTTTGACTGACTGATGCAGCTTCCTTTGGGCAGCAGTTGCTGATGTTTGATGGTCAGGAGGGCCGGTTCCGTTCTATAAAGCTGAGACCCAAACAGGCAGGCTGTGCTGTGTGTGGAGAGATGCCTACAGTCACAGAACTGCAGGACTATGAGAAGTTCTGTGGCTCTGCTGCGACGGATAAGGTTAGAAACACAGCATACGGCAGTGTCTTGTTTCTGCGTTTGTGCTGCAGTCCCTGTTGTTCCTGTTTCACGGTGTTCCTCAGCCTTTTTTCCACTGTAGGGTCAAACGGTTAAGAGCACAAAGTAATGGCATTTCAGTGGTGTCTCCATTTACACACGGTTTGGCAAGGTAGGATGGATTAGTGCTTAGAAACCTACTGGTTGCCTTTATACTACAAAGAAACAGCTACAAAGCATTCAGATAGCCTCCATATCCTCAGTCAGAAAGTGAGAATGGGGATCACCAACAACCACTTTATTACTTCATGTGCTGCCACTGACCCACCATCATCTCTGTAGCCGTTCTTCTGTACTACCCGTACAGTACAGAAGGAAAATGGGCTCCTTTGTGTGATCTGAAGTGACTTATATGGTGCTGTCTGAATGCAACTCAGTAAATGTCCACAAGAGCTCACTGTGACTCCTAAAGAAAGTGTGTTTTTGTTCAGAGCAGTGGTTTTAACCCCGGATCATCACTGCTCTGTATGTTCTAATGTTGACCATGAACAATATTATCGCAATATTCTTATGAAGTTTTGCATGTGAGAGGTGTAGAGCCTTTCATCATGACCTTTTAATGTGCAGGTACCTAGCACCTGATCTGCTGCATCTTGGTGGTAGAGTGATGGAGAATTAAAAGACAAGAGGCCCTCTTTTAGCGACCTTTTGGCGAGCCGTCAACCACAGCCACTGTTTTCAGGCAGTGGCGCACCTGTTTTTTCCGCTGCCAAGATAGCAATACGCCAGAAATTGACCTGAACACACCTCATTTCGAAAACACCACACCCATCAGCGTAGACATATTCGCAAGCACTGAGCAGTATGTTTCCATGTCGAAGTTCACAGTGTTGTTTATTTAAAATAAATAAATAAATAAAAGATAATCACTATCGGGTCACGTATCTGTCTATGCCAATATCCGTTTATATTGCCTTATTGCCCAGGCCTAGTGTTCTCCGTTGTATAACACAGCCAGTTCACCTCAGGAAGGACTGTTAATTAGTTTAACAGTACACCAGGAATGGTGCAGAGCTGTGTTCAGGACCAGAACCAGTGAGAAACACTGGTTCAGTAGCTATGTGGTTGAGGTTATAATAAAGGCCTGTCTTTGATTCTGAAAGCATTATGGAAACTAAGACAGAACAAGCAAACAAGCCAGTAGAGGCCAATAGAAAATCCCAGTTTTGGTTAGAGCTGCTGTTGTCTTTGACACATAGGGATTAAACCACCATCATGTTTGTATCTAACTGCATGAATTTCATTTCCACTAGGAAAACCGTATTCTCTTCTTTTTCAGTGTCGAAGACTAAATCTTCTAACTGCAGAACAGAGAGTTTCTGTTCAGGTATGAAACATTTTTGCATCACTATGTCTTGCATGACATTGTAGAATTTATTTAAAAATAAAAATTATTTTATTTATTTCATTTTCATTTATTTATTTTTTATTTAGACATGATCTTTCCAGAGATCAGCAATTTCCCTATTCTAACCCTCTAAGTTTAACTTATGAATGCCTTTCTTATTATATTATCTGATGGGTTGTATTTAATGAGGCAGAATGGTGATGCATGTGCCTTTAACTCTGGACTTGTTAATTGGCTAGTAAAGGCTTTTTACCCAATTAGTAAGAATTAACTACTAAAATGTTTCTCAAAAAAAAGAAAGACAGTCTGGACCTGGACCTGACAGGACCTTACTATTTGAGAGGTTAAAGGATCTATCCATTTTTGTTATAAATCCTGTATTGTTCTCCGCAGGAGTATAAATCCATTGTGGACAATGTTACTCTTCATCTTCTACTTGATGTTCGGCCCAAGGTGGAGGTGGACATTTGCTGTCTGCCAACTTCACTCAGTATGCTCTCTGATTGTTTTCATAATTTTAGGAAAATCAGACCCTATATATAAATTAAATATATTAAAAATGTTGCAGTAATCATTCAGTCTCACAGCCAATACAATTAATTTTTCTTGTTTTGCAAACAGACATTCCGCTTGCCAGTTTAGAGGAGTGGAAGAGTGATCATGTTAATCTGCTGAAGGAGAAGATCAGTGAGCTGAAACAGCAGATGAGCACGGCATCACAAGTACCAGGTAACAAGCAAAGGATTTGTGGTGCACTTCTTTGCCCAGAGATTGCAAGTTGGAATCCTGAGTAATGCAGCTTTGCCATCAGCGGCTGGAGTCTGAGAGAGCACGATTGGCCGCGCTCTCTACAGGTGGCGTCGGCTGCCTGTCACGTCAGCGGCAGTTCGAAAAGAGGTGGTGGCTGGTCTTGCATGTTTTGGAGGAGATATGTGGAGAGTTGTCAGGAGCATTGCTAGTGCTAGGGAAAGCTACAAACATATGGGTTAATTGGGAGAAAAGGGGGGAAAATTCAACAAACAAAATTCTAAAAAAAATTGAATATTATATATAATTGTTGTGTACTATGTTTCAAAAAGTAATTAGTAAACAGTTTTGTATTATGGTAGGTGAATTGGCTAAGCTAAATTGTGTGAGTGTGTGTGTGTGGTACCCTGCGATGGACGGTTCCCCTGTTTTGAACAGAAACCTAAAAACTAGATGGATAGGTGGAAGATAAATGTTACTATTGTAATAAGCTGCCTTTTTGAGCATATTGTAAATATCACTAATACTTAGTACTCGCTAATACTGAGTACCCAGTACACTGACTGCATCTTTAATTATAAAGAACAAAATTAAACCTGTTTAAATTGTTGCCGATTTGAGGCACTAGAATAAAGTCTTTTTACATTGACTTTGATTGAAAGTTAAATCTTTCCCTTCCCCTGTGAAGTTCTCCTGTTTTTGTCAGAGAGTGACAAAATGTTAAATATAAATATAAAGAATTTCTTAAGATCCAGCACAACTAGTGCACTTTGTTTTTGCTAAAATACTGTAATAATTACTGTGCACCATGAAAATATTAATTATTTTAAAAAGAAAATATATTTTTTGTCATATTGCCCACCCCTAGGCATGGGTATTTTAATGATATTTTCACAGCGTAGACAGTCTTTACTCATATAAAGGCTCATATAAAACCAGCCATGGAACTTTGCGAGCGCAAACAAGAGTTTTTGAGATGGAAGGAAAGCACAAATTGCAATCCCAACATTCATTCAGCAAAAGAAATGACTTTTTTTAATGCAGTGGGAAGATATATTAAATCGGATTGACCATCAGCTGGCACAACAGGAAACCGTTCCACTGTGTTGGCAAATCATAAAATGTGTATTTTTAAAGAAATAAATTAGCCTTATATATATATTTAAAAACGATTCACATTTTCAAATATGACTGATAATATTGCCTGTGGAAATGAGAAATGTAAAAAGGTAATCAGCAATTTTGAAAACCCAAAGTGCAATCTGTAATAGTCCATTTATGAACAAACAGTGGTGTCTTACAGACCTTCTGTTCACTCTCCCTCTGCTTCCTATCCAGCAGCGCCCCTCTCTGCTCAAGCCAGTGTGGTGTTGTAAGTGGAGCCTCTAATACTCTGAAAATCACTAGTGCATTGAGCCACGTGTGTTAAATGATCCTATCTAGTGTATACAGTAAGCACTCCCTCGATGTGCTGAATGCCTACAGCCACCTATCACGAGATATCTGGACCAGCTACACACTCGGGGAACAAAAGAGGGGTAATCTGAGTTTCCTCAGGCTAATTAGGCTTTTGTAGCGTTGCATTTCCAGACTACTTGCTTTTCTTGGATGACCAATGAGGATGGAGGTGATGGCGTTGCTAAGCAGTCATTTTCCAACACAGAAATAGCCTGGCCATCAGAAACAGCTGGCCTCCTGTTCCATAATCAAGCTTTTGTATGAGGTGTGTTTTTATTAGAGATGAGAAGCTCTATTTGAGCTGGAGTGTTTTGATTAAGATAAGATTACTTAATACCATGGTTTAAAATAAGGTAGATGCTGGGTTATGGCCCAACATTATAAAACTGTGCTACTAGCACATTTCCCTAGCTCTCAGAGCCACACGAGGAAAAACTATATCTCCACCCTCTTTAGACTGCTTGGAATTGAGCTAACCACACGTTTTCCCTCATTCTCTCTCTTCCCCTTTTACTCTTTGCTAGTCTTTGTGGTGTGTAAACTGGGGAACGATTCTCAGAAGGCTGTGCAGATCCTGGAGAAGATGTCTGGGTCAGAAGTGGAGCAAATCTCTGTGAAAGACATCAGCGGAGGCCTTATGGCCTGGGCTAACAAGATTGACCCCTCTTTTCCACAGTATTAACCATCATTTATTGCTTGTAAATCCCTTTTAAATTAAAGCCAATATACCCAGAAGTGCCTTCATTTTCTTTTCTTTTTCTTCATAGTAATTCTGATTATTAATGTATTAAAATTTGTCTTCAATCAATTTATCTTATTTGTATATTTTAGGTGATACACATATTTTTACTTTCTTACTATACAGTGCAAAACCTGTAGGCATCTGTTGTATGTGTAAGTTGTATATGTTGTATATGTAACCTCCTATAATTAAGCATTAATTACATTCGATATAAATAAGTAATAAACAGTGCATTTGATGTATGTATGATGTGGTAGTAAGTGTTTAAAAACTTTATATATATATATATCACAGAATTTACACTTTTTAAGGAAGTCCATAAATTACCATCTAACAGCAAGTTTATCTGATCAGTCCTTCATCAGGTCAGCTGCTGGTGGAACTGAACTAAGTCCATAGAGAAGTCAGCAACCAGCATACCTACCTAAAAATAAAAATAATAAAATAATTATAATATATATATATACACTGTATATTATATAAACTCGTATTAGACGAGAGTGTATACAGGAGATGGACCTTCATGGGAATAATGCTCTCTACCAGTAGAGGTCGCTAAATCGCTAGCAGCCTCCGTCCACATAACGGAAACGGCGTACAGGATAGGCATGCGCGGGGTGCAAGGGCAGGAAAAAAAAAGTCTGAAACCCATCGCATTTATGGGGCTGTAGTTGAGCCATTTCGGGCTCAAGAGCCGCGTTTGCTTTCCCTTCCCAAGCTGCAAAACCCAGAGAGCCTCTCTTCTGCTTTCCGCGGAGATGGAGGGAGTCGCCGCAGCGGTGAAGAGAACAAGATGCGCATGAAGTAGCTCCTCTCCACCTGGAGCGAGCCGAGGAAAAGTTTCCAAAAACTACTGCAGCCAGAGATCAGCCCCCAGAAACAGGTACTGGCCCAGGCTTTACTGCCCGACTTTTCTACGACTGGAGCAGGACTCCTGAGAGCGAACTCCTTCTCTTGGTTTTCCACTGAACGCGAGGGGTTCAAGTGTGTGTCTGTGTGGCTGCTACGTGTGTGTGTGTGTGTGTGTGTGTGTTTGCAGTCCACTTGTTACGGATAAGAAAACGCCTTTTCTAAACACTCAGGTCGTGTGTGTGTGTGTGTGTGTGTGTGTGATGTGAGCGACGGTCCGTTACTGAGGTGTATATTACTATGCAGTCTTTACTGAGCGCAAACAAAGCCATTGTATAACTTGTTTTGCTGGCATTCGTGGTCCTCTGCCAGCTCTGCGATCAGGAGTGGGAGGATCCTCTCCAGATGTGGAATGGCTGTGGTTCCAGATGTTAGTCGTAGCGAATGACTGCTGCAGTAGAAAACAGGAACTGTAATTTATTAGATTATTTATCATGGTGATGGTGAGGACCTACCATTTCCTCTTCTGTTGGGGCTTCTTGTGAAAGTTGTGGTTTGTTTGTTTGTTTGTTTTCTTTACAATTGCAAAGTATAATGAGTGTCTGAACACCATCTCAAATGTATAGTGGAGGTTACCTGTGTGAAAGTGTCTCTAATAACTGTGTCGTTGCACGTTAACAGTCCCTAACTCTAACAGCAATGTACCTACTGGTGATGTTCGCTGCCACAGATGGATTACAGGAGTGCAGCTTGTGTGATTAGTTGTGTATCAGCTTTAGAATTGACTGAAGATGCAATTACGCAAATATACCTCAATAAACTTTAGTTTATCCAGCAATCTGTCTGTAACAGTCGATACATTACCAGTGGTTATATATGTTGCTGGCTGGATTATTAATGTGTACTTACACAGTTAGTAGAGGCACTGCTCTAAATTTTATTCTAAGAGTGATAATTACATATTTAGAAGTGTTTATCAACTGCAGATTCCACGTCTTGCATTATAAGCTGCATATATATTATAAGCTTCATTATAAGCTTCATTATAATTCTCTCTTTTTAATAGAGCTTGAAAGCAAGAATGGCACATAAAGTCGGAATCCAGCTCTAGGATGACTGTTGCTCTATCAAGGCTCAAGCTGGGTTCCTGATTGCTCAGCTGAGGAATGAACGGAGCACTCGTCAGTCCAGCATGCACGCCTTAGAGCCCCAGAGGAAGTGAGGTGTGAGTTATGCTATCTGCATCATCACTCTATAGCTGTTGCAGGCAGAAACAACTGAAGTAAAGCTGACACAGATTCTCAAAACCCATGCTAAGGACCGTGCCGGCCTGCAGCAGTTCAGACACTGTTGACGTACTGTACAAGGATCGGATGTCCACGTAAAAACAAAAACACCTGTTGAGTCAGAAGCTTCAGTGGTATCGAGCCACAGATTTCAAGCTCGTCACCTCCAGTTTTACGCAGCGCTCATCTCAGCCGCAGGAGGAAAGCCAATGTCTGCCTGCAGCAGCACGACTCCTTCGCCGCCCTTACCAAAAGCCTACCTCCATTCTCAGCACCCACCGACGCCTCCCACCCCGTCTCCGTCCCCCAGCCCCCCGGTGGGCATCTATGGCCGACTGTCCAACGGCAGCCACAGTGCCCCCAGCCCCACGCTCTCCAGAGGATCACTCCATGGAGTGTCCTTCCTTCTGCAGATTGGACTCACCAGAGAGACCGTCAACCTGGAGGCACACGACCTGTCACTCAACTCTGTCAAAGATCTGGTCTGCTCCATCATCGACCAAAAGGTAGAAATTCTCAGATCTCGTCAGTGCTTACCCTGAATTCTGCCATTCAGCTGAGATAAAGCAGCTAAGTAATAGCTTACAGTACTGTGCAGAAGTGTTAGCTGTCTGAGCAAATCATATTTAAAGCTTTTTTTTTTATTTGTTTACGCACCGTTAAGACTGTTGGCTTACCTATTTCCCAGTATTTAAATTTACCATCCAAATACCTAGTTTACCTAATCAGTCCTTCATTAAAGTAAATCCAGTGAGCTGCTGGTAGAGCTGAACATGTTCATACAGTCCCACCAAACCTGTGCCTTTCTGTCCAATTTTACATAGATACAGATGACATTAACCCCGTAAACACTTTAAACACTGTATGCAAGACAACACTTCATCACTATAATAATTTACGTTACTTTCATGGGGCTTAAAATGGGGCCTAAAATGGAACCTTGTGGCACACCACAAAATCCGGTTAATGTAAACAGCTATAAAATAGTTTTTGCTTTAGGGTTAAAATCCGAATCAATAACCTTGTATTTAAGAGGTTGAGGATACAATACAATACAATATATATATATATGTATATATGTGTATATGTGTATATATATATATATATATATATATATATGTGTGTTTTTTTGTTTTTTTATGTACATATGTGTACATTTCATGTATATGTACATATCTGCTGATTCTGAATAATAATATGATCCATTAACATTTTGAAAGTGCAGAGCTTGGGACTATATTTGCTAGATTAGCAATACGGAGTAATATAAATGTTGAAGGTTGAGGCTCAGCGTCCCCAAATCACCCTGACCTAGATTTCCATAAAGTCAATGCAGATAATGTTTTAAAGCTGAATCACTGTGCATTTGCAATACTCTATATTGTCGTGAGTGGTCCGCAGAATTGTATGAGTTGTTTAGGTCTGACCTCAATATCAAATTACATCACATTTCACTTGAGTTCCAACACTCCTGCTCTGCTGTCATTGCTAGTTGCAAAAGAAGTGTCCTACTCTCAACATGAGAGTTAGAACGATTTAGGTATCACCACGTATTAATTTGGAAAGCATTTACTTTGCATGCATTGCACTTATTTTTAATAGTTTTTTCTGGCTTGTTAAATAGCTTGTTAGTCCTCCCAACATACCTTTTTATGACTTTTTTTTAGGAAATGGGTGTGAATAGTAGAGGACCTTTGCTATTGAGTCGTTTAAACATTATAAATCTGTAATTTTTTGTCAGGAATTATATTCATAATGTCTAAACTCTGAAATCAGGTTTATTGCAGTGAGTATCTGTTGATTGATGACCTTGTTGTTAACACATATGGTAACAATCTCTAAACAGTCCTCACTCACCACCACCATGGCTGAACATGTGGAGCCTGAGGAGCGCAAGAATGAATACCTGTCAGTAACTGTCTTACTTTTGAGCTGGGTTGAAATGCAAAATATTCAGAGTGACCAGTGAACCTACATGTACCTTTTGAGTCTGTATGTGAACTGGAAATTCTTTAGAAACGGTTGTGCCTTATACAGGTGTCAGATGTTTGGTTTCTATCACCTCCATTCTGACTTGATTTCTTTCTTCCCTATAACAAAGACCTCCACACCAAACAGCGCTGATTTTATTGCTTTAATGATGCAGTTATGCAGAAATGTGCTAAAATTGTCCGTTTAAGCTGTCACTCTATCAGCCACGTAAAATGATGATATTTCGGATGATATTTCCCCCTAGTTGTCTGTCAGCCTTGTTTTAATAAAATGTAAGTATCCTACGTGATTCTCATTACTTAAATTTATGTAAAAGCGTGAGACTAATTGCCTAATGTCTGGTCTGTGCTATAATCACCAGGAAGTCGCTTTAGGGGATAAGCAACGAGGGGCATTAGCCACTGATTAAAGACCACATTTTCATTCCATCAGTTCTAAATCTGTTCACATCCACTGTGGGAAATACACTGACACAAACAATGCAGTGCAGGTGTGAGTGTTGGTGCGGGCTTCAGCTGAAAATGACCCGAAAGGTGTAGTTAGAAATCAGCCGTTACCTATTTGTTTTTTCGGAATGCCTACTTGCTCTGCGGGGTTTTTTTTATGGCTCCCATAAACAAACTAATCAGCATTAAGAAGGTTTTGCACCAAAGCGTTTCAGCGGCTTTTGTTGTGTAATGCAGTGAACTAACCCAGTTCCACCCTTTTAAACTAGATCACACTGAACAGCTCCATCAAAAGCACGCCATTGTTCTCAGTGAGAACAGCCTGGCAGTCATGTGCTGACATGACCCGTTAACAGCACAAGATGCACTCCTGCTCGCTGATAAGAGACACACTGTAACCTTGCCACGGTTTCACGTTAATCTGCTACATAAGCAGACAGACGGCATCACTATCACGCAGTGCCTGGCTTTGTGCACTTCTTGTCCGGTGCATTTCAGGTCAAGTTCACATTCCTTCAGGCCAGTGTAATGCCGTTGTTCTTTATGAGGTCCATCGATGCTCACTAGCTCGTTATCTCGAACCTTGCTCCAGGGGAAAATCCAATATTGATATTTTCTCAATGTTGCATGTTGGCATGAAGGCAGGAATTTCACTAAGAGACAGAGTGCAGGCTCTCCTTTCCAATTGGATCATTAGATCATTGCACAGTGCCTGTAGTATGTTACTTCTGTGTGGGTCTGTGTGTGCATAGTGTATGGAGTGGGAAATTTAATAGATAAATCTTGTCTTTTTATAACTTAAAAGCTATACAATTGTTTATTTAAAAAATGAAATGCTGATCAAATTGATCAATAGTAAAGATTAAACTGATCAAAACTGTTTCTTTTATATATTGGACAGTCTGCTCTAATATGACAATCACTAATATGTGGAGATTGTAATGCTTTCATGCACATAATCCAGCTTCCCTCCACCCATGCTGTATTGCCAATGTCACTGTTGGCAACACAATCCCAAAACATGATAGCCCCACCCCCTTGCTTAACAGTTGGCAAGGTGTTCTTTTCATGAAATGCAGATGCTTTTTTTCTCCAAACATAACTTTGCTGATTGTACTTTTGACTGTTTGACCTTTTCAGTCGTCATCGCTACTCAAGATGTTCTGTGGCATACTTCAGTCGCTCAGCCTTGTAACAAAGTCACAGTCAAGGGATTCTTATGACTCTCTCATGAAGAATTTGCAATGCTGCACATTGGAATAGTGCATGACCCTCTTGACTCAGCTAAACGTTCATGCAGGTTTTGGTAGTAATGGGGCAAAACCTGATCACATCAAAAAAACTTGATTTGCTTGTCTCCTCTCTGGGGGTCGTCGTGGTCCTCCAGATCTCAGCTTGACCATCACGGGTCCCCTGAACTACCATTTCTGAACATTTCCGCTCTGTAGAAACTTCAGGCTTTAAATGCTTGGCCCTGACTTATGGGCTGTTGTTTTTTATTAGATTTAGACATTTGCGCTGAAGAGCCTATGTTTGATGAGTGTTGATACAAGGTTTGAAGAGACAGAATTCATTAAGCTTGGAATTCTGATTCAGCTGACAGCTTTTGCAACACTTAGGGTGCCCAACATTGGTGGTTTTGAAAGACATTCTGCATATCTGTCAGCAAAGCACTGTTTAGTTTCTGACCAGATAAAATTATATTGGTTGGTTATTAAAAGCTCCTTAAAATCAGTATTCTGAATCTGGGACTAAATCAGTAAAGTCTTTCATATCACTGTTGTTTCAGTGCACACAGTGGTGCATGCAGCAGACCCATTTGGAATGGAAGCGTGCAAAACCAATGTCAGTTGTCCAACTCGTGTTTCTGTGAGCTGTTCTGTATCCCTTTCCCCAAAAACCCCAGGGAAGAACCGAAAGCCCCATCTGCTGAGATCCAGCCTGCAGGATCATATGGCTTTGATATCAGTGGAAAATATGACTCTGACTTCTCCCATCGTCCTGGCCATCTTTACACATACGAGTGCACACACACACACACACATTTTGAGCACAGTGCTGGTCCAGTCAACAGGGCGCAGACAGGAAAAGTGTTTTATATTCTGCTATCTCATTAGATATGCCTTCGGGTGATTTTTTTTGCCTCAAGGGGCATTACATTTACAGGACTGGAGGACAGCCAGGAAAAGTAAATGGTGCACCAGCGCATTTCAAGCCATACATTCGTCTGCCGATATTACAAACGTTCTTTCTGACCTTCACAGTTCAACAAATTCATATTTCCTGGCCTGCAAAGAATGAGCTCACTGGGGTGCTTGCTTGATTGGTCGTTCCATTACCATGATTTGTTTCAGCTACTACATTTGTGAACCAGATGTTAGTTAATAACATAGGTATTCATGTAACACTGGAATGTGTTGGCTCAGCATCCATATGTGCTCATTTTGAATGATCTAAAGCACAAGTAATGTAGCAGTGGTTAAGTAATCTACACTGCTCACCAGTGTGGGAAAAATATGAGTATTACAATTATATTTTGGAATATTGGGATTGGGACTTGCCTTGCAATGGATTGAAAATGCATTGGTAAATCAGTATGATATCATCAAAGATTGGCTTGGGCCGGGCAAACTGACAGTATGTATTGTTACCATGATTGCTAAAATTAGTAAAATAAGAGGTTATTCCAAGTAATTTAGAGCATTTCTACTGGTTCATTCATCCAGAATTATATACACAGTGTACAGAACAGCTACATGGTTCAAACCATTAAGATACATGGCTTTCCATGGACAGCAGCGATTATGTCAGTATTGTCTGTAGGGTGCCTGTTCAACTGCATGTTTCATGACAAGAACATCAGAGTTAGTGCAGTGTGTGAAATATTAAATAAAAGCATTTGTATTGTTTGATATAATGTCATATTTTGTTTGTGCCTGTTCAAACTTACCAGGCCTGATCATCAGTGTTATTACAATTTTCTGTTACCAAGGAATAGCCCCACCAGTTTGCACAGATGTCCCTGTAGATACTGAATAAAACACCTTAGTGTGTAATAAGCCTTTCTGCATTTAAGCAGCTGCTTAAAAAATAAATAATAATAAAACAAATGAAATGAACTGTGGTCAACTCAGGGTGTGATGGTACACAGAAGTACTTGTTTGGTTCACATTGTGGTTTGGAAATAGCGGTTCAGAACAAAATGCCCCCAAAATCATAAGGCTAGGTTTCTTTATTATTTTGTTTGAACAGTTTGACAGTCGTGCAAATGACAGTTTATTCCACTTAGTGTCATATAGTCCCCTGTGAGGTAGTCAGCAGTAGTGTAATTAATCAGGCAGGGGATGCAAGAAGATGCAGTTACCATATCGATACTCCTAAATCTACCACAATTCCCACAATACTATGCAAATCCAAATGTTACTTTGCAATGGTTTACGGCTTAAGATATTCAGGTGAAACTCGCATTTGTAAAATTTGGTTCGGCATTACATTCATCTCCGTTCACTGCATGGATGCGTTGTCTGCAGCTGAGATTCTATTGGGTCTATTTTCTAATTGAATCATGGACAATATAAAGTTTGCAAATGTGCCCATTTGCTTATCAGTATTTGCCAAGGCCAATATTGCAGGCTAGCCCCCAGAAAGGTCTTGGTTTTGAGCATTAATGGACTGCACTTTTCCACCTGCTTATCATACTTTTCAGCAATATCCTCCATGGCATGATTTTCCTAAGGCACATATTGTTTGGAGCTGTAAGTCCTTTCACTGGTCTCTGTAATATCGTGTCTGTGATAAGAGCTACTAAATAGTGAGCTGAGCCTGAGCCATGTCAAACAAATTCAAAACTTAAAGCAATAACACAGAAAAATGTGATCATACTTCTTTGGAAGAAAAATGTTTAGAGAGCTTCCAAATGACAGGGCTTTTGTGTTGTACTGGGTCTGACCGCACTGTTTCATCAGTGTCAGCTCCTGGATGAACTTTTGTTTCTCAGTTAGGTTTATAGTTTCAGATGAACTGCACTCACTGTAATGGAAGGGCACTCCACGCAAACCACACCGAGCTGCCTGGACTCTCTGCTGGATGCAGAAACCACACGGCTTGGCTATACATCAGTCCCATGCCCTTCTCGTATACAGAGGGATGAAACGCAGGGATCAGTTATGCTACATTGCTTATGGATGATGCCTGACCTGGGGTCAGCTCCACTGCCATTTGGGAAATGGGTATGGTATTCTTTGGGGCTACAGCCGGTCTTGCTATTATCCAGGTGGATAAAAACACCACACTTTTCACTGAAGTAGAGAACCATTCCAGTCTCCAGGACAGAGCAGGATGTCTGCAACAGTAACTGGTTTTCTGGAGCTCTGCAGTGCATAGCGTAGGTTCCTCATACTTTGTGCCTGGTGTTTGATGGACATTGTAGTTCATGATGAGGGGCATAAACATCTGATAGTGAAGCGCTTCCTGTTTTGGTGTCGCCCTGACTCTGCTGTGCTGCCACAGAGGGAGCAGTCACAGGACAAAAGTTCAGCATGCTAACAGTGACATGCAAACAGCATTCCTTACATTTCTAAGAGCTGACGTTTGAGAAGGTCCTATCAAATCAAACATCTAAAGGCTGGAAAATTGAGTTAGTTACATTAACCCTTAGAGGTCTAGTGTTGTCTAAGAACCAATCAATCACCATTTGTTTTACACACCTAGAAATTTGACCTCCACCTTCGAATTTTCACTCGCCTTCCCAGGTTTCTCAAATCTCACCGGTCAACTCTCAAAACCAACTCTAGTGATGTGCATTTAGCTCCAATTTGGTGGTCAGCTGAGGTAGTCCAGTTTGTTTTTGAGGGAGCCGTTGTTGGACAGAGGAAATGATAAAAGCTAGCATTGACCAGTGCTAGCTTTTAGCCTAGTTCAGATCCCTGTTTGTCCCCGTATGAGTTTCAGCTCCACTTCTGCAGGCACTATCACAGGAAGTGCAGCGGTCACAAGGTCTGGTTTACTTAGCAACCCGTATTCCTACAACTAGCAGAGTCTGGTGGTGATGTGCTGCTCAGCCTCAGCAACACCATGTTCTTCTGTTACTGTTGCTTTTAACCAATTTGCCAGTTTTGACCAGGGCTTTTTCCGGTGGGCTTGGTTTTTGTAAATGTAAGAGGTGTTAAAGTTTAACAGGGGTGTTACTGTTATGTTACAGTTCTGTCACTCCCATTATTCACATTATTCAACTTTGCCAAAGAAATGTTTGATATTCTGCATATCTGTTAATTTTGTACTGAATGAATGAAAAATGCTTGATCCCTGGGCCCTATCTACACCCTGCCGACAGTCCATTTTCACTCCCTCTGCCAGCTTTGTTTAAATAGCAACGGTGCTTGCTAATGTATCCACGCCAATGCCTGTGGTGGTCTCAAAATGAGGTGTGTTCAGGTGTTTTGCTATCTTGGCAACGGAAAACACAGGTGCGCTACTGACTAAAAACAACCTAAGCAGACGTCAACAGTCAGACGTTCATTGCTGTCTTGGCAGTGAATTGTCAACACAGCCATGTGCCCAATGCGCATACACCCCTGTTAGTTACACGCAGCAGTGCACATTTGGCAGCTATACAGGCCTGACATTGAGTTTAGGTCAGTTTCCTCTGCTGAGAAGCTTGCAGATAGCTTGTGCCATTAAAATAGCAATCCGCCAAAGTCAGACCGCACCTGGCTCTTAAAGGGAATGGCAAGCGGCACACTGATTGGTTTATTGCATGTTTGCCCAAAACACACCCATGATTATTTAAGAGACTTAGTACATGCCTTTTGCGCGCTTCGAGAAAGTACTCTTCCAGTTGTTACAATAGCAAAGACACACTGATATGCCCTGAATCAAGCTGCGCCTAAAGATTGCTAAAATAGGGCCCCACATCTGTTATAGAAATAAGTGTTCTATACAATAGTTACAATAGTCCCAGTCTGCATTTTATACGTTTCTGCATCAAAATCAGTATCGGCAGAAAAATATATTGTGTCAAATTGAACTTTGCTGCATATAGGACTGATGTCTAGGGATTTCTCATCAGCTCCTAAATATGTATTGACATGAGATAGCCATTGCCTATTCTGCTGTACTTCAGTGTAAATTTGAATGGTGAGGGAATGTACTTTGGCTTGGGACATAGCAGCCTCCTCCTCTCCCACTCTGTCAGGAGCTATGATAAAGCTTGCTCGGATGAAGAAATGTTGTAGCTTTTCTGGCCAACACACTGGAAAAAAGCATAAACCTCTCCCAATCTCTCAGAAGGCACTTTTATGAACGTTAAACCTCAGTGCCCGGCCTTGGAAGACTAGAGCAGCTGGAAACACTATATGGTCGGATGTTGATGTCTTGCATACAAGCAAGTTAGCAACCCTTTCCCAGTGCTCACTGCAGAACTAGGGCAGAACTTCCATTCTCTGGCCAAGGGCTGGACAGACAGCTAACACTGCATTCATATCATGTATATGAAATTACATGTGAACGTCATAGTGTTTCCAGAACTAGTAAAGAGTGGCGCAAGGTGATAGATTTACATTAGATTACCATTACGGATTGACAGGTTAGAGGTTGCATTTCTTTTTTTTCCATTTGTGTTGATGTCAGTGAATGAATGAATGATAGCATAATCAAATTGAAATAATAAAAAGCCCCTTTCTATGTTACTTGCTAACAAAAATGTGATATTGATTGAAAGTAGGGCTGGGCGATATGGGAAAAATATTATATCACGATATTTCAAGACATTTCTCTCGAGACACGATATTTATCAAGATACATGTAATCACAGACTAAATACTCAGTAGCGACAGAGTTCTTCTGCACTTAATCTAATTAAACCAGTCTAATTACACTGTTTGCAATGAAACCTGCAGTAAATCAGTGTTCTTTAAGCACTAACAGCATCCTCTATATATCAGAAAAGCATATTTTGGATCACTATAACAAAATTTATCACGATACGATAAAATATTGCTATACTGCCCAGCTCAAATTAAAAGTTTGAGTTCCTCCAAACTAAAGGTAAATTATTTACAGATGTTAACGTTGAAGGTAACAGTGTTTTATTAGTGTCATTTTACCAGTGCTTAGACGTCTGTTATACAGATTAGCCTCGACTTGTTGCTAATCTCTTTGTAAAGGTGCGCTGGCTTATGTTAAGCCTGTTCAAAACTACATACATCCTATCTGCTTCCTCACAGAGAAACCGAGCTCACGTCAGGCTGTGTTTCGCCATACTGTGGGATGTTTAGGCAGCTTTTAATAGACTTAAATACGTCTGACCATTCCGATTTCCATGGAGAATGCTATCAGATTGATCTAGCTAACAGGAAAAAAGGGGGGGGGGGAATCTGTCTTCTGTTTTCTGAGAGCAACTTCAGCATTCCTCGCTCACAGATTCACCGGGAGGAGAGTTGTCAACATTAAAATGTTACCAGGGTAACAGGGACTTGGACGCAGGCTGCAAAGAAGTCAGAGGAGAGCATGAGAGCGAGAGAGGTGGAGAGCATTAAAACGTGGAGAGAAAGAGAGAGAGAGCACATGGAAATTGGAGTGTGCTATAATCCTACCGGCCAAAACTAACTGTGAAATGAACAGGAAATAAACCCCCCCCACACAGCCCCTACCCCAAAGGCCCATATAGCAAGCATCTGCTTACTCCTATGGAAGAAACAGTATTTCATTTGTCCGTCCAGTGGGATATACTGTTACTAAAAACATTCACCTTGACATTTCCTAGAAACCCATGTTTTGTTTGAGGGAATGGATGCAAATTAAGTGCAGTGGCAAAGGCAATGGAACTATGTTTTATTGAGGTCTATGTAAAGGAGCTTGTTTATTCAGGAACTCAGTATTAATACAGTTCAAGCAAAGCCTCTAAGCATTTTTATTAGAGTGAGTGACGGACGGGATTAGTTCTGTTTCACACATTAGCGAATATTTCTAAGTGGAGGCTGCGCTCATCTGCAGCTCTTCTGCTGAGAGAGAGCTGAGTAGCGAGGGGAAGTACTCTCTTGTGAAGAGAGGGGCCTAATCTCTACCATCTGCAGTTTCACTTTTTGTTGTTCCTGCCCAGAGTGCATGGTGGAGCAGTTCGAGAAAACACACTCCTACAAGTCAGAAATCATGCATCACAGCAGCGTGACTCATCAAAAGCCAGCAGCAGCAGGCAGGGTGTGTGGGGATGTGTGTGTGTGTGTGTGTGTGTTGGGGGGGGGGGCTGTTTGAGACAGTATGTGGGTGATTACCCTCTGTGTCAGTCCAGAGCCCACTGCTGCTTTTGAGAGTGTGTGTAAAAATCACAGCCTGCACCACAGCCACGTGGATGTGTGCTTCCCTGGCAGCACGATTGAGACGATTAAAAACTCAACAGTAGATCTACTGTGGATCAGGTTTTTTTTTAAAGACAGTTTGGTTAAACCCAAATGTCCTTTCCTGAAATGTTGTTGATCAGCCAAGTTATGTTTTTTCTCTTTACTA